>NC_138771.1:452897201-453034701 GCF_965119305.1 Pelophylax lessonae | reverse complement strand
TTTCCTAGCCTTCAATAGCGTAGGAATCACAGTGTCAAAAATGAAAAAAAAAAAAAAAAAATGGAATGACCAGCGCTATGGAGTATATAAGAAATCTATTTGTATGCAGGTGTAAAGCTGCCACCAACCAACCCCTAAAAAAGGGGTCAAGTGTAAATGAGGGTGTGAGAAAGGTTGGTATCGGCGCTGCCTGTGTGAAAGAAGTAGCACTAGATCCTATCAATGTGTATAAGTGATAAAATAAATTATAAGGAATGTAAATAAATCCCAAAGATATTAAAGTGCAAGTGCCAAGTGTCAGGATCTATATTGGGCTGAGGATATATATATATATGCCCACAAAGTGCTCAGTGCTATAAATAAACGTGCAGATATAAGGTGCAAAACTATTTATTAAAGTACAACATGTAAAAGTAAGAAGTGTTGCCCAAAAAATTAATCAAGGTAAAAACTTCTATACACTACCGTGCTGAGAGCAGTGCTAGTGTAAAGAAAAAAGGGTGGTGAATAAACTGAAGTGAGTGACAAAGTGCTGGTACCCCTGAAACCACTAGGTAACGCACTCACCCTTTTTCACCCCTCAACATGGGGTAGTGAAAGCAGGCAGGAATGGTTTCTCCAAATACAACAGATATAGAAACTTTGGGGTTCAGTCTTTAGTGGATGGGCAACCCTCAGGAGGATCCGCCGATGGTGGGTCCAATCTGGGTGCTCCAGTTTTTCATCAGTTCACAGTGTTACCATAGTTCAGCCTTGATGGGCACCTATGAAGCTACCTATGAAGCATTTGTCGCTGCAGGGCCACAGAAGAGATTCCTTGTTGCTTTGAGCCTGGTTACTGCAGGAACAAGCATGTGCTTCCATGTGTCGGTCAATAAACATTGCTCTCAGCACAGTAGTGTATAGAAGTTTTTACTTTGATCAATTTTTTGGGCAAGACTTCTTACTTTGATTACATGTTGCACTTTAATAGTTTTTCACCTTATATCTGCAAGTTTATTTATAGCACTGAGCACTTTGTGGGCATATATCTATCTATCTATCTATCTATCTATCTATCTATCTATCTATCTATCTATCTATCCTCAGCCCAATATAGATCCTGACACTTGCACTTTAATATCTTTAAAATGTATTTACATTACTTAATTTATGTTCATCACTTATACACATTGATAGGATCTAGTGCTACTTCTTTCACACAGGTAGCGCCGATACCAACCTTTCTCACACCCTCATTTACAGTGTCAAAAAGACCTCTATCTCTCAACACCTGGCTTTCAACAAACATGCTGGTAAAGCCAGCTACTGTAAAACAGGATGGAAGATCGGGCCTTGAGACAGCAGATCTTCCCTGAGAGTAAGTCTCCAAGGAGCATCGGCGACCAACCTTACCAAGTCTGTGTACCAAGACCGGCCACACCAGTCTCGGGCCACCAGAATGCCCAGAATTCTTTCCACCTCTAACCTGCGTAGAAGCCTTGGCAGAAGTGTTAACGGAGGGAAGGCATAAATCAGCCGATATTGACCCCCAAGGAGCCACCAGTGTGTCCGTGGCGTCGGCCAGAGGGTCTCGAGACCTGGCTACAAACCTCTGCACCTTCTTGTCGAGACAAGAAGCAAACAGATTGACCTTGGGTGCCCCCCACCGAATGCACAGGGGATGAAACACCTCCGGGTGTAGGGACCACTCCCCTTGATCCAACACCTGACTCCTCAGGTAATCCGCTTGCCAGTTTTCCCCACCTGGGATGTGCACCACAGAAAGAGCTGAAACAAACTGTTCCGCCTAGGCCAGAAACTCGGCCACCTCCTTGGCCACCAAGACACTCTTGGTGCCCCCCCTGGTGATCGAAGTAAGACACAGACATGGTATTGTCTGACTGAATCCAAACTGGACAATCTTGCAGACGAGTCATCCATTTATTGACAGTTGGGACTCCTCTGCTGTCCAGTTTCCCTGGGCACAGAGCTACCCCAGCCTGACAGGCTGGCATTCGTGATTACCACCGTCCAAAACAAGGGGAGGAAGGACTTGCCCTGGTATAGTGATGGTGATTGAAGCACCACTACAGAGCAGACTGTGTGTTGTGGCTCAACCGAATCACAGTGACCAAGGACTTTGGATCCTTGTTCCAATTATCAAGAATCTCCTTTCTCAGAGGTCTTGTATGGAACTGAGCAAACTGAACCGCCTCAAAGGTTGATACGATCAGACCCAAATACCCGCATGCAGGTTCTCAGAGAGTAGATTGGTTGCCAACAGCAATCAAATTGCCTCCTGCAATTTTTTAGCTTGTCCGGGGGAAGAAAGACCCACACCAGGCAGAGTCTAGAGTCAGGCCCAGATAATCCAGTCTTGAGGAAGGTATCAGGGCGAATTTTTTTTAAATTGATGGTCCACCCAAACCCCTGCAGGGTTTGGACAGTGATCTTAGGTTGCCCATCAGGGCAGAAAGAGTGTCTGCTCTCAATAGGAGATAGTCTTAGTACCCCAGTACTGCAATTCCCCATTGGCACAGCAATGCCAACACTGGGGCTAGTACCTTGGTAAAAACCCTGGGGGCGGAGGCTAAACCAAGGGGTAACGCCACAAATTGATAATGCTCTTCTGCTACTGCAAAGCGAAGAAACTGCTGGTGTCCAGCGTAGATCGGGATGTGTGGATATGCAACCTTGATATCTATTGAGGACAGAAAATCTCCCTGGTGTAGGGACGCCACTACCCAGTGGATGGATTCCATCTGAAACGTCAGTACCCGCACAAATCGGTTCAGGGCCTTGAGGTCCAGGATGGGAGGCAGCTTGCACTCCTTTCTGGGCATGGTGAACAGGTTTTAATAAAATCCTTGAAAGTGTTCCTGAGAGGGAACCAGCACAATCACTCCTTGCGACAGCAAATCGTGTACCACCCCTCACAAATCCCTTAACCGGTCTGAAGATAGGTGAAGATTGGACAGGAAAAACCTGTCCGACGGTCGATACCAGAATTTGATCTTGTCCCCCGAGCGGATCGGTTCCAGACCATGGCTTCTTGGAACCCCCAATGGTTTACCTTTTTCTTGCGACCCGGAGGTACAAAAAAGCTGCTTATGAGCAGAGAAGGAAGGCCCCCGCCTAGAACGTGGCGCCTTACCCTTAGGGGATTGAGGAAGAAGAGTACTCTTTCCCCCAATGAGACCTTTGATCAACTCATTCAGAGAGGATCCACACAACTTTCCCCTGTAAAGGGGAGATCAGTTAAGACTTTTTTGGAAGCCTGGTCAGTAGACCAGCTTTTTAGCCACACCATGTGTCTAATAGCAATCCCCACTGCCGATACCATGGCCACTAGCAGAGCCGCATCCAGGAAGGTATCACACATGGACACCAGGGCTTGAGCCAACTGGTCCATTAGTTCAAGCACCGCAGGGGGGAGACGTTCAGCTTCCAAGTTTGCTTTTAGTAGCTTCACCCATTCCGTAACCGTCTGACACCAGAATGTTCACAAAAGTAGTTTTCAAAATGGAACCTGCTATCACGTGTAAATGGCGGGATAGGGACTCCGCACGTCTATCCACAAGGTCCGCAAAAGTCGGCGATTCCTCCACCGGAACCAAAGTAGACTTGTTTAGCCTGGAAACTGGGTGAGCCACCTTCGGTGGGGTACAGTCCACCTAGTGGATACTGCATCTGCAAAAGGGTAACGGCGTTTAAAATGCTTAGGCACTACCAGCATGTGCTTGATGCGCCGCCATTGTTCATCCACAATGGCATGAAACATATCAAGACAAGGGAACACCTTGCCCGATTTCTGGTATTTACAGGAGCCAAAAGACACCTGCGTACCAAACGCTGTAGATTCATCAGCCAATTTCAATGTTTCTTGCACTGAAACTATAAGGACTTCCACCAAGGCGCGTTCCCAACGGTGCGGCTGATGAGGACAGGTCCTCTTCACCAACAGAATGCGAAGACACCGACCCTGCAGGGTAGGGTGCATCTGCGGCGGCCATATCTGCCTCAGAGTCTGAAGACCCTGCTGTTGAAGGCGAAGGCAGAGGGTGTTTATGGCTGGCAACACTTGTAATTACAACATCTACTTTTGAAATCAGGTTTAGTAAAAATGCTGTGATATCGGGCTGTGACTGTGACCCAGAAGGGTCTACAGCAGCACCTAAGGGGTCTGTAGGTGAAATTTTATCCTGGGACTTCATTTAACACTGGTAAGAAAAAAGTTCACTCCCCTTTTTTGAGTCGCCAAATCGCGATCTCGCCGCTATCTTAGCAGGCTACCAAACCCCAGACTAGTACTAACAGCAGAGTGTACGAGGGAACCCCAGAAAAACATTACCTCAGGAGCTGCCAGCATGCTCTGTGAAAACGAAAGTGAAACTAATCTGCACAGGAAAAGGAAAGAACAGCCTGTGTCTTTGCTACAATTAAAGTGCCATGCCACTCGCCTGTCCAGCGACTGTGGACCACAGGAAAATGGCCACCTCATCCAGTCCTATGGGGAACTAACAGAAAATGGCTGCCCATGTAATACAATGGCAAAAAGAATAAATTTTTCCACAGCAAAATGGCCCCCACGGTGCGCCATGCGGTCTACAGGACCCCCAAAAGGGGTCCCTGAACCTTAGGCATCAGAGGGTCCCTAGAAAGGGACCCCACCAGGATCAACCACCCCCATCAAAAAGGCACCACAATGGCAACAATATTTCCGCCCCTCAAGGTAGGGGAAAAAAACGGAGGTGTTTGGGCCTAGTCCTCCCGAGAGACCAGGGGAACTGGGGAAGCCCAGAGGGTACGACCAGTCCAGGGATAGGGCCTACGTCCGCCCTGAGACCACTAGAGGTTTTGGGGGGACAATTACTCCCCATACCAGGATACCAGGTGGGCGCCACTCAAACAGATCACCTCCCACCCGGGATGGGGGTGCGGTCAGCCAGGGGGGTACACCGCGACTTAGGGCGTTCCAGGTCGATCGCATCCCCACAAGATGGTTCACTCGCAGGCTCGTCCCCCTCTATCATCAGGGCACTGTCGTGGCGAGGCCTAGTTCTGGACTATAACCTGCTCACGCTCGTTTGCCAGGCTGGGAGACTTTAAGGCTCTAGATTATCCAGTCCGAAACCACAGCCGGCTGTTGCTTGTAGTTCTCCAGAAACTAACTAGTGAAAAAAAAAAAAAACACAAAAAGCGGGGAGCTAGGTCCTATTCCTAAAACTAGGCAGAAACAAACTGAAGCAAAGTGTGTGGGGTTATGCCTGCAGAGACAGCCCCCGTGGGCGTGGCAACATTTTTTCCTGCCTAGTGCCTATTCCTGATTGAAATTGGAAAACAGAGAAGAAGAAATGGGGACTTTATAGGCACCGGTATTAAAAAAGTATATATTTTATTGAAGAAGATCACAAAGAAATATATTTGGAAACAAGAAAAAAAAACATACCAAAAATATACAGAAA
Organism: Pelophylax lessonae; assembly: GCF_965119305.1. Taxonomy (NCBI): domain Eukaryota; kingdom Metazoa; phylum Chordata; class Amphibia; order Anura; family Ranidae; genus Pelophylax; species Pelophylax lessonae. The sequence continues at coordinate 453,029,254 of NC_138771.1, read as the reverse complement.
ATCACATATAAATAACATACAGAAGGAATCGGCGGTAAAGCCTCAAAACCCTGTGCAAATGAGATCGCACAACCTACTAGATAGACAAAATTGTAACAACAATCGCATACATCACAGAATAACCTGTATTACATGAAACGGCCAGGGAGAGGGATAGTAGCCGTCTCCGAAGGTCGTCTGTACAGTATAGGTAATCAGATGTTGAATTAAATCCCAGTTGCCCTACCGGTACCTATAATACCGGTGCCTATAAAGTCCCCATTTCTTCTTCTCGGTTTTCCAATTCCAGTATCAAGGATGTGGCACCCCTAACTATCTCTGTGAGCCTAGGTATCCTGCGACCTAAGTGCCCACATAAAAACTCTCGGATATTCCTGATTGAAGAAGCATAACCCTATTGGTAATGAATATATGAAGCTTCGTCTGTCGATGAACGTTAAACAGGTATTTTGACTTACCAGTAAATTCCATATCTTGGCGTACAGTACAGACACTCCTAGACCAGGTCGCTACCCTCAGGTGATCAGACACTGGCTAAAGCTTTGCTGGTAATGCCCCCAGTACATCCGTATATAACCACACCCACTCCATGAGACTGCAATTTTGCAGCATGCAATAAGGAGAAGCAGAGGACAGGGTGGAGGGACCCAAGTCCTGCATTATACTACAAGACATGGACTGCACTGTTAGGACAAAATTCGCATCATCTTACTTGTACAGTACAGGAAGCCTTGGGCCAAAGGACATCCCAAGCAGTGAACTGAGGGTTGGGTTACAACATGGAAAACAGGCCTACATAGAGGGTGAACAGACTTGAAACACTCAGTCACAGGTTAAAGCACCTGGCAGCCAAAGGCAGCATTGCCAGAGGCTTGAACAGCCACCTTGTAAACTTTGATAAAGAATGAACAGAAAAGGCAGATGGGGATCTTGGGCCCTAAAAGGGAGGAACCTGGAAGACCTTACGGCCACCCATCATAACCGAGAGGAGTCTTTTCAGGACACCTGGAGGCCGTGGCAACATTTTGTTTTTACTGATGCTAATCTCCAGGAGTTCCCAAAACATAGTGCTTCATTATAAGGGCTCTCTGATGGTCCCAGGTGGGGGAACCCTTGTCTGCGGCCCCTTCTGTCCCATTTTCGTTCTTACTTCCCTCTATTCAGCATCTTCCTCACTATTCTTTCTTTTTCCGTTCTTCTTTCCCTATCCCCTTATACAATCGCTCCCCCCCCCTCCCCCATTGTTTCCCCCTCCGCCACAACTCTCAAGTACCTTTCTAGCCTTTAGAATTCATTAGGCAAGACAATTTTTTTATGCTAGTTTAGCTGCTAGGCAGCCATTTTTGGATAGTGCTAGTTTGGGAGAAGTGCTCAGAGCCTTAGCATTTTGATGAGGCAGGCCTGAGTAGCTATTTCAGACTTCAGAATTTAATAGGCAGGAAATTGTCATATCAGTTTAGTTGCTAGCCAGCCATTTCATTTGGATAGTGCTAACATGTTAGGAGGCTTTAAGAGCAAGATTAGCCAGCTAAGTGTGCCGGGTGTGGCCATTTAGAAACAGCAACCACATCATTTGAGATAGACCTGACAGGAGAATTTGCAAGAGAGCTTCAATAAGGTCGATTTTCAGGGACCAGTATAGCCTTTTTGACTCATGTGAGATGGATTCTCACACCACCCAAGAATTACTTAGCAAGAAGTATCTACACACAGACATCAGTTACTGGCGGCCAATCAGGTGTAGAGAAGACACTTTGAATAGAAGTTAGAGAGATTATGTTCTTTGCAGCCTTTAGATCTGGTCAGCAGGAACATTAAGTTGAGACTTGCAGCTACTAAATCCCTGGATTGTATAGAAGGGGAGTTTTGTACCTTTTCTGCTCTCGCTCTATTTTTCAAAACGTATGTAATAACCATTAGTACACTGCTGGCCAACCAACAAATACACCCTCCCTTTATGTACATATACAGTTCAGATTATGTTTTATAGAAATAATAAAAGTTATATTTTAATACCTATGGCACAAGGTACGTAAGGGAACGCACCCTTCGTCCAGTGTAGTCTGAAGAGCTGAGGCTTGGAGTCTCCCTTCATGTCGCTGTATGTGCAGGGCACTGAGATGGATCAGCCTAAGGGGATAACCCTGATCGGCACCTCAACAGTAAGTCTGCAGCTTCCTCCTCAAACTGTGTCCGCAATAATCCCTACCTCTGTAGGGATTTTCCTCCTAGCACCCAATCAGTGCAGGAGCATTTCACTGAGAGACAGCTGAACAGCGGATACTGCTATACCCACGGATGATAGGGACTGCTTTGCCACCCATTAGCAGTTCATACATACCTACTTACATTTACATGACAACGGAGGGACTTTTTCACTAACTGACAAATATTTTGTGACTATTGCAGGACTCTGTCCCCATTTGAACTAGTATTCGGAGATGCACTCAGGAAACTGATGATTTTTTTCACTTCAGATGGTCATGCACGCCCTACACTAATTAAGCTGTGAATACAGCACAGAGTGCCTGATACACGTCAATTAAGAAATAATTGAATTGCTGAAATAAATTAACTTTTCATGATATTCGAATTTTAAGAGATGCACCTGTAAAACCCTGTACAACACCCTGTGGATAATTACACTTACATCACCTTCAGAATCGCAGACACAACTACAATTCAATCAGCGCAAAATTCCCTATAATCACTAAAGTACATACGTGATAACTTAATTAATGTAAAATATTTTATATATGTGGCAAGTGTGTAAAATTGTGCCAAAAATATATATGTACCAAATGTAAAATATGAATGCTCATATACAACCACTAAAGTGCATACGTGCTAAACTGTAAACAATGTGCTATATTACAAAAACTTGTGCCACATATTTTCATAAACATACAATTATAATACATTCTTAATTGAAATAAAAGCACAACTGTGCAAATATAATAGTGAATAAGGTTGCTCTGTGATGCAGGATCCAGCACCCAAACCAAACATTACCCTGCTGCTGCAGTATCTGGGTATGGTTTCAAGATGTATTTCGATGGTAATATATCAAGATCCAACTGCTTATTTTCGGGCTCGTCAGGAGCTTCTGGATTAAAATGTCAGTCAAAGTAGTAGCAACAAAAAAAGATTGGTTTATTAAACTTCTCCATAGGAAAAGATGTTTTTATGGTTACTAGCAAAAAAACGAGTTCCACAGAGTGGGTGGGGTTATCTGAGGGTGCAATAGGGGCATTCCCAGCAAAGTTTTTGCCAAAATCCACGTACCTGAAGGTAGCAAAATATAACCCATAACCCCTAAAAGCTAGCATCATTAATAATCAACGTCATTAATTTATTTGTTTTGTTATTTTCCCTAAAAAAACTTACAAGAAATTTCCTTTCCTGTCTAATCCTTATGACAGACTTTGGCCCAGGTTTTCTATCACAAATCTGTTTTTGGAGAACACTAGTATGTGGCTATGGGAAAGATTTTATTGGCTAGTTAAGGGGCTGTCATGTGGGGTCCAGGGGTAGAGCTGTGTGCTGACAGAAGGATGAGCCAAAAAAGGGAAAAATTACAATATGTATCTAAAAACGGAATTTTTGTAAAATCTTACCTGTAAAATTCCTTTCTCTGAGTCCTCCGACAGTCGCCGCCTCTTCATATTCGTCACATATGGGGTATTAGACTTTGCTCCGAAGGAGTAGCTAGGCAACAGAATATGTTAACAATAAAGCTTTAACATATCCCACCCTCAAGGGGTGGTCCCCTCAGTCAATACCCTCCTACTTCCTGCAACCATATCTCAGTTTTAGTGGAATAGCAGTAGAGTATACATACAAACCCCAAAAGAGGGGCGGGGGCGGCGACTGTCGGAGGACTCAGAGAAAGGAATTTTACAGGTAAGATTTTACAAAAATTCCGTTTTCTCTTACGTCCTCCGACAGTCGCCGCCTCTTCATATTCGTCACATATGGGGACGTCCCAAAGCAGTGCAAACATGAGGGGTGGGAAAACGCATCCGCGCCGAAAGGCAACGCAGTCTCCACATCAAAGAAAGGAACCTTACCAAAGGAAGGAACTAGCTGGGCAACAGCAAAAATAAGTGCTCAACAGGAGCAACAACCCAGGAAAAGACAAAAAACCAGGGGATACAAAACTTATCCCAACAGCCAGGAGTCCCCAACAAGGGACCCTAGGGAACAGCCGCACTAAGAACCTTGCGGCCAAAGGAAGCATCCGCCGATGCCTGAACATCTACTTTGTAGAATTTTGTGAAAGTGTGCACGGTCGACCAAGTCGCCGCCTTACACACCTGGGCTACAGAAGCCCCATGACGACAGGCCCAAGACGTACTCAGAGATCTAGTAGAGTGCGCCTTCACAGGCACAGGGGGAACCTTCCCCTGCAAGGCATAAGCCTGTTCAATGGTCTGCCTGATCCATTTGGCAATGGTAGAGGCGGAAGCCGCCATGCCCTTCCGAGGACCCTCTGGAAGAACAAACAAGGAGTCCGTCTTTCGAAAAGACTCAGTCGATTTAAGGTAAACCCTAATCGCTCGAACAACATCCAGAGAATGCAATCTCACCTCCTTAGGATGTTTAGGCTTCGTGCACAACGAAGGCAAAACAATATCCTCGTTAAGATGGAATTCCGAAACTCGTTTCGGCAGAAAAGAAGGATTAGGTCGCAAGACCACCTTATCCAAATGAACAACCAGGTACGGAGACTTGCAGGACAAAGCCGCCAGTTCCGACACTCTGCGAGCCGAAGTGATCGCCACCAAAAAGGCGACCTTTTTGGACAACATAGACAACGAGATCTCCCTGATCTGTTCAAAAGGAGCACGTTGTAACACAGACAGGACTAGATTCAAGTCCCAAGGGGGCAAGGGATCCCTCCAAGGAGGAACCAGATGCCGCACACCCTGAATAAAAGTGCCAACCAAGGAGTTGGAAGCTACGGGACGTTGAAACAGAACGGCCAGCGCAGACACCTGACCCTTTATCGTAGCCAGCGCCAAACGCTGATCGACACCCGTCTGAAGGAAAGACAGCACACGGGAAACCGAGTACGTGCGGGGTGAAAACCCCCTGGACTCGCACCAGGCAAAATAGGCCTTCCAAGTACGGTAATAAACCTTTCCCGAGGAAGACTTCCTCGCGTTGATCAAGGTATGAACAACCTCTGGAGAGAGACCCTTCTCCTTCAGGACCTCGGTCTCAACAGCCAGGCCGTCAAAGCCAGCGACTGTAAAGCAGGATGGTAAATCGGTCCTTGAGACAGTAGATCGTCCCGAAGAGGCAGACGCCAGGGGGCGTCGACCGCCAGATTCACGAGGTCTGCGTACCAGGACCGGCGAGGCCAGTCCGGTGCCACAAGAATCACCGTGCTGCGTTCCGAGTGTAACCTGCGAAGGAACCGGGACAGCAACTGAATCGGTGGAAACGCGTACATCAGCCTGTACTGATGCCACGGGGCCACTAACGCGTCCGACGCGTCCGCCCGAGGGTCGCGCGTCCTTGCCACGAACCTCTTCACCTTGTAGTTGAGGCGAGACGCGAACAGGTCCACATCTGGAAGACCCCACTTCGCGCACAACATCTGGAAGACAGCCGGGTGGAGAGACCATTCCCCCTGATCCAGGGTCTGGCGACTCAGATAGTCCGCCTGCCAGTTCTCCACTCCCGGAATGTGAACCGCCGTTATCGCCGGGACATGAGTCTCGGCCCAAGACAGAATGTCGGCCACTTCTCGAGCCGCTCGGGCACTCCTGGTGCCCCCTTGGTGGTTGATGTAGGCCACCGCCGTGGCATTGTCCGTCTGCACCCGAACCGGGCAGCCCTGCAGCCGGTCCGTCCAGCGATGAAGACAGAGCCTTATCGCACGCAATTCCAGAATGTTGATCGGGAGGGAAGACTCCCCCTCCGACCAGGTCCCCTGGGCGGACAGAACGCCCAGAACACCACCCCAGCCCGACAGGCTGGCATCCGTGGTGATTATCGTCCACGAGATCGGACGAAACGACTTGCCCCCGGACACCAACGGGGACTGGAGCCACCACAGGAGGTTTTCCCTGGTGCGATGACTCAACGAGATCTGAAGATCCAGAGATTGAGGTCGCCCGTCCCACTTGGACAAGATCTCCGCTTGGAGACCCCGCGTGTGAAACTGCGCGAAAGGAATCGCCTCGAAAGCCGAGACCATCAATCCCAGACATCTCATACACGTCCGCAGAGACGAGTTCGGAACGTCCCTGAGGGACCTGACTCCCTCCTGAAGAGTCCTGAGTTTGTCTTCAGGCAGGAAGACCTTCGCCTGCACCGAGTCCAGTATCATTCCCAGATAGGGAAGACGAACCGACGGACTCAGAGTCGACTTTGGAACATTTATCGTCCAACCGAACTCCTGCAGAGTTTGCATCGTGACAGACAGGTCCTTCTCCAGACCCTGACTGGTCGCAGACCGAATCAGAATGTCGTCCAGATACCCCAGGACAGAAATGCCCTGGGCTCTCAATAATGCCAGAACCGGTGCAAGCACCTTGGTGAAGACCCGCGGAGCCGAGGCGAGCCCAAAGGGCAACGCCACGAACTGGTAGTGATCCTCCGCAATGGCAAATCGAAGGTATCTCTGATGACCCTCGAATATGGGGATGTGAAGATACGCATCCTTCAAATCGATGGAGGCCATGAATTCCCCCGGAACCAGGGCAGCCACCACCGAGCGCAGGGATTCCATGCGGAACTTGCGAACCCGCACAGAGCGGTTCAGAGCTCTCAAGTCCAGAATTGGACGAACCTTGCCCTCCTTTCTGGGCACAGTGAACAGATTGGAATAAAACCCCCGAAATCTGTCCCGATGAGGCACCGGAACCACCACTCCCTGAGCCCTCAGGTCCCGCACCGCCAGGCGCAGATCCCGCAGGCGCTCTGGAGACAGTTGTAGATTTGAGGGAAAAAATCTGCTCTCTGGCCGAGAGAGAAACTCGATCTTGTAACCAGATCGAACGATTTCCAGAACCCATCTGTCCCGCACACGGGCCAACCAGGGCTGAAGAAAACCGAGCAAGCGTCCCCCCACCCCAAAACTGGGTGAGGGCGCCCCTTCAGGCCGAACTGTTATGGGCCGCAGGTCCGGATTGGCCGGACTTCTGTTTTCCAGACCAGGGCTTCTTCTGAGAGCCCTGGCCCTTGAACGGTTTGCCCTTGTAGTGCGGCCGAAAGGCACGAAAGGACCCCTGAGGGGGCCGAAAATTAGCATGCTTCTTCCCAGAAGCCCCCTTAGCCTTGGGGAAATGGGGCAAGAGAGTGCTCTTACCCCCAGTAATCCCCTTAATCAACACATCCAGGGACTCCCCAAAAAGGCGAGACCCATCATAAGGCAGATTGGCTAAGGTTTTACGTGAAGATTGGTCCACCGACCAACATTTCAACCAAACCAGGCGGCGAGACAACACCGCCACGCTGTGCACACGCGCGGCCAACGGAATCAGGTCCAGGTCCGCATCACACAGATACATGACACCCTGGTGGATCTGATCCACCATATCCAGGGTCGCCGCTGAGGCCGAATCGGCCACTAGGACGCGCCTAAGCATCTGCGTCCAACTTGCGATCGCCTGGGCCGCCATGAGAGAAGCAAACAGAGCCTTAAGCATAGAACCCGTAACAGAATAAGTATGACGGGCAAGAGACTCCAGTCTCCTATCCGTGGCATCACGGAAAATAGGGGATCCCTCTGCCGGGATCGCAGTGGCTTTGTTCAAAACCGCAATAGCATGATCTACTGGCGGAGGCACACACCACCGTTCACCAGTGGCAGGCGAGAAAGGATAACGCAGCTTAAATTTACTTGGTACCGCAAAAGGCTTGCGCAAATCGCGCCATTGGTCCTTAACAGCGCGCTGAAAATCAGCATTGCAGGGAAAGACCTGCGGCGTCCTGCGTTTTCTCTGCGTCCCATAAGCCGCCAAGGCAGCTGGGGGACACACCTCGTCCTGCAAACGTAGCGTCTGCTTAATGGAAGCAATCAACTCATCCATGATTGCAAGCTCTTCAGGCGAGCCAGGGGGAGAATTATCAACCCCCTCAACTTCAGCCTCTACCTCAGACCCCACTAGATCCAGAGAGGAGCGGGACCCCGATAGGGGGGTCCCCGCCAGAACAGCCCCATCACCTTCACCCTCAGAATCAGAGGACAGAGCAACTCTGGGCCGTTTAGTAGATTGAGCAGCCACCAGCATTTGCACCTGTGCAGCAAGGCCAGCCACAATAGCGGCCAAATCCCCCCCTGGGGGGGAAACAGCGGTCCCCTGGCTTTCCACCAAGACTGTGGGAAATTTGCCCTCCTGAGAATCCATTGCCCCTGTATGCCAGACAACCAAGGGTTAACTGCCCCCTTACAGCAAGCGCGGCAAGCGCAGCCCACCGCACCACACTCAGGCACAATGAGACCCCCACAGGGAATATACAGACTGAATACAGGCAATGGAACACAGGAATAGAAGGATAAAACCTGAGGAGACTCCGCTGCTGCCTCGATCGGTGCTTCCAGGAGAGAGGAAGTGATGCTGCCAGGGCGCTCTATGTAAGCCTATGGAGGCTACAAGAAAATGGCCGCCGTGCATGTAAACCATGCGGCCGGAGCGGGCGCCGGTAAAATGGCGCCGTTTGGCGCCGAAATCGCCGCTCCACAGTGCATAAAAACACACACAATATCATCCCATAATATGGATACATGTTAGATCGCCGCAGCGATCGCTGTATATGCCCCAACATGCCATTAAAAACATGCCCCACAGCACACAGCTCCTCACACTGCCCAGCCTGACATACTCAGTGTCATACAGCTCCCCCCCCCCCTTGCAGCCCACAGCATGCAGCCGAGAGATAGGGAGACAAGCAGTGTGATTAAAGGCAGGTTACACAGTCCCAGACTGAGACCCCCCCAGACAGACAGGTCCCCACATAGATACACTTACCTCACATGGCGTGGGGAACCCGCACAGGCGAACAAGCCGCTGCACATGAGGCAGGGAGAGTCGCTACTCAAGACGCACACAATGGCGGTTCAGAAACCGCACAGCGTCCGGTGAGGTAGCCACCTCACCAATCATCCCTGCACCGAACAGGGATGGGTCGTTCACCGTGCCAGGAGCGTTACCTGGCTGAACGCTCGATGGCAGACTGGGAAGCCACTGACCCACGACCTGCGACCAGGGGGATCAGCCCGAGACCCAGTCCGCATGATCCTCTTCGTCCGAAGAACTAACTAATGCTGACAAAAATAACAGCTAAGTAAAGGTAGAGAGAAAACTCAAACAAAATATCAAAAAGAAGAAAGAGTCTGGGACAAAAAGTCCCAGCACAGAGAGAGCCAGCCACTCCTGACAAGCTAGACATTAAAACTGAGATATGGTTGCAGGAAGTAGGAGGGTATTGACTGAGGGGACCACCCCTTGAGGGTGGGATATGTTAAAGCTTTATTGTTAACATATTCTGTTGCCTAGCTACTCCTTCGGAGCAAAGTCTAATACCCCATATGTGACGAATATGAAGAGGCGGCGACTGTCGGAGGACGTAAGAGAAAATATTTTTCCATAATAGAGCAGTTTTTTAAAAATGTATGAATGTTTTAAAACGCTGCCTCACTGCTAATGTTTTTTATTATAAAGTCTTAGGTAATACACTGTTCATTACCTTAGTTAGGTGTCTCTTTATACACACGTCTTCCACTTAGGTTTTCCTCTAAATAAAAAAAAAATTAAAATTATATGGGTAGTTTGTATAACACCGTTCCTTCTGTATTTTCACTTTACATCTACATTTAAAAAAAAAAAAAAAAAAAAAAACAACACACCTTAAAAAAGAAGGCAACTTTTCAAACAATTCTAATTGCTAGAACAAACAATTTTTTTAAATATATAGGAATACCCATTCATAGCACTCCAGTTCGATATTTTGTTGGAACGTGCTCTTTACTGCAGGTTATGTGTTTTATCACATTCTTTTCAATGGTACCCCACCTACAAAATGCATGGAGTAGTGCTGCATTCAAATAATTGGTCGGTCTTTATGCAACCCACCAAGACGGACCAGTGTGAATAGGCCCCAAGACAAAATAAACGATAGAACATGTCCTAGCAACATGAGATTTTCAAAAGCTGCAGAATCCATTCAATAACTCAATCTGTGTAACATTTCAAAGTGTACAGACTATAAGCAGGCAAAAAACAAAAATGGTGTATGTGATGTTTAGCATAGGACCGAACACAGGCAGAAGAGAAGCTGCTTGTGTTTTTACAAGTCTACCCATTTTAAATAGAATCTGTTATGTCCTGCAACTTGTATAAACAGTCTCAAAGTCGAAGGCCACTAAAGGTCTAGATTGGGAAGAGATCAGCTTGTACAGCAAAGAGTGGTAATAAGTTACATGTAGCTGATAAAAAAAAAAGGCAGTGCAGGTGGTGCTTTCCATTGCGAGTAATGTGACACTTTTGGAAATGTGTTAAACAAATGCCCAATGTACATGTTCCTTAAATGTGGCTGTAGGCGTTGGGGGGCACTACAGAAACGATCGGCTGGAACCAAAGTTATTCAGGGCAAGAGATTGTCACCAACACACCATGGATCTCCAGAACGGGTTCAAAACTTTTATTAACGTTTTGGAGCCTTGAATGACTCCATCATGCATGTGAGACCATGTCTCCCATAAGGGTATATTTCATTACACACAACCATACCTTTTTCTTAGGTTTAGACAGGCTGATTCCAGAATCTGCTGACTCTACAACTGCTGCTGCCATACTGTCAGCTTTTTTCTTTCCCTCTTTGTTTTTCTTTTCCTCCTTGGTTTTTGTGTCTGAAAGGAAACACAAATATGTTTATGGATCAATTCTAAGAGGAAAATCAAATGATAGCTTTGAAAAATATAGACCAGTGTTAATCACTCGACTAACTTACATTTTCTCTGAACTGGAGAGAAGCAACAACCAATGGTCAGACTAAAGGAGCAAATGATGCACAGAGAAGGTCTTCCTTTACTGGCCCAAAGGTGGAAATCTGAATGAATGACAAATGCGGGGATTTGCTTTCCAGAAGGATACAGGTAAACTGTCCCAGGAAAACCTCAATCTCACACAAAGTTGGTTACCAACCTGAACTGCTCATAAACCAGTATAAAAGATTAATAATGTGTGCTGAGACCTTGCTGAGACAATGGATCAGAGACAGTATACTCAAAGGAAATACAAGGAGAACAAAGCTGTAGAGAGCCAGCAAGGAAGAAGGCCTTTACTCTGGATCCAAGACTAGCAAGCAAAAACATTAATCTTGTGTGAAAGGCACAAGGATTGAGAGGTTTATTTGTGCGAGGGCTCTTTAAACTCTCCATTGCTTGCGTTTCCTACCAAGAGGTCCACACCTGGCAGCCCCCACCTGCTACACAGGTTCTGAACAACTCCAGGTGAAGGGACCATTTTTCCAGCTCCAGACGCTGCTAGCTAAAGGAAGTCTGCCCACCAACTAGAATGGTCAAGGATGAGATTCGAATCAATCACTCTTTTGCTTAAGACTTGTTCCTACCTGACTATTAATGTAAGCCACGGCTGTCGTGTTTTCTGACTGAATCTGGTCAGATGACCCTCCAGTAAGATGGTCAAATGCTGCAGAAACCGCCAAGTTCCCTGCTCTGACAAGGTGCCCAGGACTCCTACCCAGTCTGGCAGGCTGGCGTCCATTGTGAGAATCATCCAAAAGACAGGATACCAGAGGTGGATTTTTAGGTCACCAGGCCAGGGACAATCTGCTCCTCTGTGAAAAATGAATCAATCTGTTCAGAGACTGGATCGACTTGTCCTGCAATGAGAGAATTTTGAGTTGCAGAGGTCTGGAGTGAAACTGGGCAGGCGGCCTAAGACTCATGTAGACTGCTTCTGGACTGGAAAGTCTGAATCTAAAACTAGAGAGAGTGTCTGAAATTTCTTTAGTGAGCCATGTCCTGGACAAGACCCAGACACTCAAACAATGAGTGAATTCAAGCACTGATTTCTGAAGGTCCAGGAACCATCCAAATAGATGTAATGTCTTTACAGTCGAAGTCAAGTTGTCCAACAGAACACGTCCTGACTGCTCCATCAACAGGAGGTTGTCAAGTGTACCACATTGGGGATCAATGAGAACATAGTAGGGTTAGCACCTTTGTGAACGGAGATCCAAAAGGCAGGGCCACAAACTGGTACCCATAGTAAAGCGCCAGAATTGCTGAACTGATGTAAAGATAGGGATACTTAGGGTAAGTGTCTTTAGAGTCCACAGAAGACAGAAAACCTCCCTGGTAAAAGGAGGGGTTGACAGATTTAGTAGATTCCATGTAGAATTTGTGGACTTTTGAGATCCATAATAGGGTACACTCTCCCTTCGGACTTCAGAACAGTGAACAAGTTGGAGTAAAACCTCTGGATCCCTTCCAGAGGAACTGGGGCAATGACACTGATCCAGAAGGACATGAGAGGGCTTAATGGAAGAGATCTGCAAATCTGTACAGTGACAAAGGAAGGTTGGAGGTGATAACCCAAAGAGGGGCAGGAAGTAAAGTGTTTAGAGCTGTGATAACACATCCTGCACCTAAGTATCTGAGATGCAATCTGCTCAACCATCCTTAAAAATGAAGAAACATCCCTCCACTCTGGAAGACGAACTTGGAGGGGTCCTGACAGTGAAGTTAAAAGAGCGCAGAAACGAAGGGGAATTTTTTTTTTTCCCAACAGAAAGAGAGCAGACTTTGCCTGTACCTTAGGTTTCTTCTGCTAAGGAAATTCTTGCCACTAGTAGTGATTTTTATTGAACATTTGTAAGTTTTACATACATAAAAAAAGCAAACAATTAGAGCCCTTTCACACTGAGGTGCTTGAAAACTGCCAATAAAACCCTTTGCTTTTGCAGTGCTTTTCAGGCGATAGCAGTGCACTTTTTTTTTTTTTTTTTAGACACAGAACTCAAAAACTGCTTCAGGAACCATTTTGAAGCGCGTTCCCATTCATTTTAATAGAGGGGCATTTTTGAGGCGCTTCTTTTAGTGCTCCAAACACGCTTCTTGCAGGATTTTTTCACCGCCCTGCCAGCGCACCACCCCAGTGTGAAAGCATTTATTGATTTCAATGGGACTAGGTTTTCGTGAGCTTTTCAGATGCTTTTTTTTAGTGCCAAAGCGCTTGAAAAGATCCTCAGTGTCAAAAGGCTTACAGTTCGTTCTACACACTAGATATAAATGCATGAAAAGAATGAACAATAGAGCTGCACGATTCTGGCCAAAATGAGAATCACGATTTTTTAGCTTGGAATAAAGATCACGATTCTCTCACAATTCGCTGTGTAAAAAAAAAAAAAAAATTGGGATAACTTTACTGTTACGTATTTTTTTTTATTCATTAAAGTCTATTAATAGCGTTTGAAAGACTGCTGCGCAAATACAGTGTGACATAAAATATTACAACAATCGCCATTTTATTCTGTAGGGTCTCTGCTAAAAAATATATATAAAATGTTTGGGGGTTCTAAGTACTTTTCTAGCAAAAAAAAATGATTTTAACTTGCAAGCAACAAGTGTCAGAAAAAGTTCTAGTCTTTAAGAGGTTAAACTTCTTTCTCCCTGGCAGAGGGAAGGAAAAGATACAATGTAATCATTTTGTTTATAGTTACTGGGAGACTAATGCTGATAGGCATTTGCCAGAGGCTTTTTTTTTTTTTCACAGCTGTTCTCTCTGCTATGCAAAGAATCGAGCATATGTCAGGTTTAGATCGTCAGGGGGGGGGGTGAATCGAGATCGCGATTTTCATACGATTAATCATGCAGCTCTAATGAACAATATAGCAAATTTTTAAAACACAGACTCCGACAAGATAGTATATGTGAAGTATGCAACCTGGGAGTTAATGCATAGGCATATTTTTGAGATAGAATAGCAACTTCATAATAACTGCTATCAACATATGCCCATTGCAAGAAACCAATATAAGTTATTAGTGAGGTGAACGTGGTAGGATAGTAGAGGTGGGATCTATATTACCCGAAGACAGCCATACCATTTTTTTTTTAGGACATCCCCAATGCTGGCAGGTCAGTTTTCTTTTTCTAGAATGTTACTGATTGCATTTTTCCATTGTGTAAATGGAGGGGTAGGGGATACCCAGATCTTAGCCATTAATTTACTAACTAGGAGAAATGTGTAAGTAACCAATGATTTGGATATCAGATGTTGGGTCCTCTGTAAGAATACTTAGTAGTGCTATTTTAGGATCAACAGGCAATTGGCAAGAGCACATACTATTTAATGATTTAAAAATAAATGACCAATATGGAAATAGTTTGGGGCACCTCCAAAGCATATGTATTAATGTGCCAAGACACCTGGGGCAGTTAGGGGACATTGCACAACCCCATAAATACATTTTTGTTGCGGGGTGTGTTAAGGCCTGTGGAGTTGTGTGAGCTTTTGAGGAGACAGAGACCAGGAGGACAACTTCCAGAGTCTCAGTCCACTGCTCCTCATCTATGGGACCTAGGTCTTCTCTCCAGCCCTCTCCGCACAGCAACTGTACATTAGAACTAGTTGCTACAGAGTAAAGGTCTCCCAATCAGCGTTTATGTTTTCAGTGGCAACCATAGTAAGGATTTTGGGAAGAAGGATATACTAAGGGGACTGCACCAGTAAAGCATGTCAAAGTTGCACGTACTTGAAAAACAAGTGTTTAGGTAGCTAGCATTCTTCTGAGAAAAACTGAAAGGGGAGCATAGCTTTATTTTGATACAGGTGGAGGAGACCAAGATTTTCTGTTTTCCATTTAACAAAACTCTCCAATTTGGACAGTTCAGAGAAGCTTAAGTAGTTCCATATTGAAATATATATTATATGTACCTGGTATGTTCTGTTAACACTTGAGTGGCCTTTCAGACTTTATGCATAAGTAAGTCTGTGGGACATTGATGCTGTAAACTAGAATTGACCAGCCTCTAGATGGGACATAAGGGGGTCCAGAGAAGAGATCAACCTCTAGACAGGGTCTTGTAGATTTAAAGTCTACCCCCCTGCGGTCTGCTGCAACTGAGATGTTATATAAAATAGAGCCTAGCATTAGGTACAGTTAGGCCAGCTCTATCTTTGGGAAGTTGTAGAGTATTTAAAGCGGATTTCCACCCAAAAGTGGAACTTCCGCTTTAGGTGGTCCTACCCCCCCTGACATGCCACATTTGGCATGTCATTTTTTTGGGGGGGGGGAGCGGGTACCTAGTTTTGACAGGTACCCGCTCCCACTTCCGCTCGGAGCGCCGCGGCGCCCTGAGCGGAAGTTCTCCTCTCCCCCTCCCTGCAATCTTCTGGGACATGTCAGAGGTCCCAGAAGATTGCCGGCCAATCACGACGTGCAGCGCGACTCACGCATGCACAGTGGGTACCCGGCTGTGAAGCCGCAAACTGTCACAGCCGGGTGCCCACAGCAGTGATGCCGGCGCCGAGGGAGAGGATCGAGGCTTCGGGCGGCCGCATCGCTGGACAGGCGAGTGAAATGGCTGGAACTCCGCTTTAACCCGATTTCGGTTTCCAGATGAAAAATCTGAAAAGGAAAATCTACCTGCTTGAACACCCATTGTGGTATCCAAATTGGTGAGATAGCCCAACCGCCACACACTTCGCCCAGCCCAAGTGGTTAGCCAGTAAAAGCAGCCTCAGCTTGATTCATTCAAACCATGCCCCCAGGCTTAATCATGGAGGTACTTTGGGTCTGCATGAACCTTTCTCCAGCTTGCACCCTCTCTAGTCAGTGGCATCCAATTCATCGAACCTTGTTAGCCTGAGCCAAGGCCACTAAGCATTTATCGTGGGTCACAATTCAATTGGTGGATTATGGAAAACATTTAGCCATCGGGCATCCAGATAATTTTGACTTTTGTTCTCCCTACAACAGATAAAGGCAATTTGCACCAAGTCTTACAGTATCACTTTAACCGCTTGCCAACCAGCTGTAGTTTTACAGTGGCAGGTCGGCACTGTCCCGTGAAACAACGTACCTGTAAGTCACTTCGCGGGGGGTGCCCGCGCGCCCATTGGACACAGGGGGTGCCAATCAGTGGGTCTGGTGGCGGCGATTGCTGCCAGGCACCCGCGATCGCTCCCCGTGGAGACAAAACGCAGTCTGTAAACACAGCAGACCGCTGTTCTGTCAATTATAAACACAGGGATCTTGTGTTCCTCTTACTTAGGAACACAGTTCTCTGTGTTCATGCAGCAGGCCCATCGCCCCACAGTTAGAAAGCACCTCCAAGGGACACATTTAACCCTTTGATTGCCCCTGGTGTTAAACCCTTCCCTGCCAGTGTCATTGGTACAGTAATGGTGCATATTTTTAGCACTGATTACTGTAGTAATGTCACTGGTCCCCACATAAGTGTAAAAAATGTCAGTTTGTTGTCCGATCTGTCCGCCACAATGTCGCAGTCCCACTAAAAATCGCTGATCGCCATTATTAGTAGAAAAAAAAAAATTTAATAAAAATGACAAAATCTTTTCCCTAGTTTGTAGGCGTGATAACTTTTGCGCAAACCAAAATACACTTACTGGAATTTTTTTTTTTTTACAAAAAAGATGTAGCAGAATACAAAGTTCTAGGCAGGAAAAATTTAAATCTCCACGCCCACGGGGCTGCCCCCACAGGCATAACCCACACACCCTCTGCTCCAGCAAACAAGTTTTGTTGTAAGCAGTGAAGAAGTGAGAAAAAACAATCCCCATATCAGAGGGGTGGATGCAGTGTCTGTCAATGGACTTCAGATTAACAGATTTTACGGTAAGATCTTATAAAAATCTTGTTTTCTCTATCGTCCATTGATAGACGCAGCCTCCATCTTCATTAGCCATTGGGACGTCCCAAAACAGTGTAGTTATGAGGGGTGGGAAGAACGCAACCAGAGAGTAACGTAAACTCCAAAGGCTAAACTTAGCCAACTGGGTAACATGAAGCTCAACCAAAACAAGCTCACCCAGGCAAAAAAAACCTTAAGAGAAACAAAGCATTCTCTTATGAAACAGCAGCCTGCAAAACCTTAAGGCCAACAGAGGCATCCGAAGATGTCAGCAAATCCACCTTGTAGAATTTTGTAAAAGTGTGCACAGACGACCAAGTCGCTGCCTTACAAACTTGTACAACAGAGGCCTGATGGCGAAAAGCCCAAGAGGCACTCAGCGCTCTAGTAGAATGTGCCTTCACAGGGAAAGGAGGAACCTGACCCTTGAGTGAATAAGCCTGAACAACCATCTGCCTGATCCATCTTGATATGGTCGCAGCAGACGCAGCTAAACCTTTGAGGTCCATCCGTAAGGACGAAGAGTCAGTTTTCCTAAAAGACTCAGTAACCGTCAGATAAACCTTTATCGCCCAACCCACATCCAAAGAGTGCAAGGCAAATTCCTTGGGATGCTTAGGCATAGGACATAAGGAAGGCAACAATATGTCTTTATTGAGATGAAAATCCGACACCACCTTAGGGAGGAAGAAAGGATTAGGTGAGAGAACCACTTTACCCCTGTGGACCACCAAATAAGGCGAACAACAGGACAGCGCCGCCAACTCAGATACTCTGTCAGCAGATTAACCACCAGGAAGGCAACCTTGTGCGACAAAAAAGTAAAGAAATCTCCCTAATATTCTCAAAAGAAGGCTTTTGAAGAACAGACAAAACCAGATTGAGATCCTATGGAGGCATCGGGGATCTCCTCGAAGGAGCCAGATGACGCACCCCTTCAATAAAAAAGTGTGAATCAAGCTATTAGTAGCCAACGGACGTTGGAAGTAAATAGTCAAGGCCGAGGGTGCAGCTGTAGCGATACACACCATGAAATGTATGATTTCCACGTACGTTGATAGATTTTCCTTCACATCGATTTCCTGGCCTTCAAAAGAGTAGGAATCATCGAGTCAGAAAGGCCTCCCTCAATACCTTGCTTTCAACAGCCAAGCTGTTAAAGTCAGCGATCGTAAAGCAGGATGGAAGATCGGTCCTTGAGACAGCAGACCTTCCCGCAGAGGCAGTCTCCATGGACAATCTACGACCATTATTACCAGGTCTGCATACCAAGACCGCCGGGGCCAGTCTGGTGCCACCAGAACGACCGGAATGCCTTCCGCCGCCCCCTGGCGAAAAAACCTGGGCAGGAGTACGAGCGGAGGGAAGACATAAATCATTGAGGCGAGATGCAAAACATATCAATGTCTGGAGTCCCCCAACGGACACACAGGAGATGAAACCCCTCCGGATTAAGGGACCATTCTCTTTGATCCAGCACTTGAAGACTCAGGTAACCCGCTTGCCAATTTTCCACACCCGAAATGTGGACTGTGGAAAGAGACGGAACATTATCTTCTGCCCAAACAATAATCTCAGCCACCTTCTTGGCTGCCAGGACCCTCTTGGTGCCCCCTTTATGATTGACAGTGGCATTGTCCGAATGTAACTGAACCCAGGGACCCGCATAGCCAACTTGTCTAGTGGAACAGGAAAAGCTTGATCACTTTGAGCTCCAGAATATTGATCGGCAAGGAAGACTCTTCTGTCGCCCTGGGCACTGAACTTCCCCAGCACTCCACCCCAGCCTGGCGTCCATGGTAACCACCGTCCAGAACAGTGCCAGAAAGGACTTGCCCTGACACAAAGCCGGTGACTGAATCCATCAGGATAGAGCCAACTTTGTGAGATGGCTCCAACGACCGAGGATCCCTGTTCCATTTTGCCAGAATCTCTTTCTGTAGAGGCCTCGAGTAAGACTGAGCAAACGGGACGCTTCGAAGGTTGATACGATCAGGCCCCAGGCCCTCATGCAAGCCCGCAAGGAGGACTGATTGGTCTCCATCAGCAACCTGATCGCCCTTTGCAACTTCTGTAGCTTTTCCAAGGGGAGAAAGACCCTCGCCAGTGCAGAGTCGAGAGACAGCCCCAGATAAGTGACCCGTACGGATGGCGACAGAGCAGATTTCCTGAAATGGTCATCCACCCGAATTCCTGAAGAGTCTGAACTGTAATTGAGATGTTGCCCAACAGATCCGAAGGAGAGTCTGCTCGCAACAGGAGATCGTCCAGATATCCCAAAATTGAAATTCCTCTGACGTAACAAGGCCAGCACCGGGGCCAGGACCTTGGTAAAAACTCTGGGAGCGGAGGCGAGAGCAAAGGGTAACGCCACAAAGAAAGTGCTCTTCTGCCATGTCCCTCGAATATGGGGACGTGCAGATACCCATCTTTGATATCGATGGAGGCCAGAAAATTCCCGATTCAAGGATGCCACCACCGACCAAATGGACTCCATTTGAAACTTCTGCACCTGCACAAAGCGGTTCAGCGCCTTGAGATCCATGATTGGACACACCTTGCCCTCTTTTCTGGGCACCGTGAACAGGTTTGAATAGAAAACTTGAGAGCGTTCCTGTGGGGGGAAACGACACAATCACACCTTGAGCCAGGAGATCCTGCACAGCCTCCCAGAGATCTTCCAAACACTCAGGAGACAGGTGAAGATTTGATTGAAAAACCATGTCCCCCAGCCGGGACCAAAATTCCACCTTGGACCCGGAACAAATCAGTTCGCAAACCCATTTGTTTTGAATGAAGGAAGTCCAGGGTTCCTGAAAGAAGCGCAGATGCCCCCCCCCCACCCCGAAAACGGGTGAGGGCGCCCCTTCATGCTGAAGAAGACTTGTCCGCAGAACCGAGCTGACTGGTCTTGGGCTTGCCCCGGTGCCTTTTAGTCCCTCCAGAAGCCCTGAACGGCTTACCTTTTTCTTGCGCCCTGGAGGCACGAAATAAACGCCTATGAGCAGTAAATGAAGGTCCCCGCTTAGCAGGGGGTGTTTTACCTTCACCTCTTCAGCCGCATCCAGGGACACATCACACAGGAACACCAAGGCCTGAGCCATATGGTCCGAAAGTTCCATCAGCTCCGGTGGAACTAGGTCAGGGTCCAAGTTCCCTTTCAGAACCTTTATCCATTCCGTATCCAGCTGTGATACCAGAACAGATACAAAAACCGGTTTAGGAATAGAACTCGCTAACACGTGAAGATGCCGGGAAAGGGATTCCACTCGCTTGTCCACCGGATCCGTTAAAACTGAGGAATCCTCCACAGGCACAATAGTAGATTTGTTCAACCTGGTGATGGGGTGGTTCACCTTAGGCGGCACCATCCAACAGTTGGAAACCGTCTAAGCAAAAGGATACCGGCGTTTAAAGCGCTTAGGCACTACTAGCACGTGCTTGATGCACCTCCATTGATCATTAACAATATCATGAAAAGTCTCGGGATAACGCTCGGTTCACACTATTGCGATGCGGGAAGGCTGCGAATTCGCAGCCTGTTCCCGCATCGCACACGCACCCCCGGCAGTTCACACTGCCATATGCGATCCGCTGGGGGTGTCAATGTAATCTTAACGACACCCCCAGTTTGATCGCATATCGCAGTGCGATCGTGCAGTTCGCACAGGATCGGATCGCACAAGTGTGAACCGCTGTGCGATCCGATCCTGATGCGGCAGCAAAAATGCCTCCTGTGCGTCTTTGCTGCGGGTGCGGTGCGAATTTAGCCATACAAACTGTATGGCTAAACTCGCACCGCACAGCTGATCGCATGTCATGTCGGAGCAGTGCGCTCCGACATGACATGCGAACCCGGCACACGCAGTAGTGTGAACCGGGTCTTAGGGAAAACCTTGCCCGACTTTTGGGTCTTGCGGGAGCCAAAAGACACCTGCGTCCCTGCCGGTATGGGCTCATCTGCCAATTTTAAAGTTTCCCTTACTGAAGCAATCAGGGCTTCCACCAGAGCGCGTTTCTGCGCTGCAGCTGAAGACGACAGATCCTCTTCACCATGCGATTGCAAGGACAGTGACCCCTCAGGTAGGGGGGCGTCCGTGGCGACCATATCAGCCTCTGAATCAGAGAACCCCACCAAAGATGGAGAAGGCAGCGGCAATTTTCGGCTAGTAACCTTTTTCATTACAAAATCAACTTTTGTCGCCAGGCTTTCCAGAGCTGCTGAAAATTGCGGCTAGCAACTGCGATCCGGACGGTCCGGGTGTCGCACTGAGAGGGTCTGAGGGTGAATGTACAGCCTGGGACTCCATGATCAAAGTAACAGAAAAACGGAGTACTGTCACTTTAACCACTTGCCGACCGCGTACTGTATATATGTACGTTGGCAGAGTGGCTCCTACAGGCAAAACAACGTACCGGTACGTTGGTTTGCCTGTAGGAGCCACTCTGCTGACGAACATATATACAGTACGCTGTCGGCAAGTGGTTAAAGTGACAGTACTCCGTTTTTCTGTTACTTTGATCATGGAGTGCTTAGGACTGCAACACAATATCTTCATTCAAATGAAACCCAGAGAAAACCTTAGGAAGGAACACCTGACAGGGTCATAACACCACTTTGTCCCTGTGATCCACCAGGTAAGGTGACCGACAGGACAACGCAGCCAACTCTGACACCCTATGCGCAGAAGTAAAAGCAACCAAAAAGGCCACTTTCTGCGACAGAGTGAGGAAAGGAAGTTCACACGTTTTCAAAAGGAGGCCTTTGAAGCACCGACAGAACCAAATTGAGATCCCACGGAGGTACCAGGGATCGCACCGGAGGAGCCAGATGGCGAACTCCCTGCACAAAAGTGTGAACCAATGACTTCGCCGCCAACAGTCTTTGGAACAGAAAAGGAGCGGGGAGAAATCATAGGAGAGACTCCCTCGAACCCTGACTCAACAGAATCAGATTGTCCAGTGACAGCAGATCCTTGTTCCATTTGATAAGAATCTCCCTTTGAGACCATTAGACCTGGCACTTGCATGCAAGTCCTCAGTGACGATCGGTGGTTGGGAAACAGGAGCCAAATAGCCTCCTGTAGCTTCAGTAGTTTTGTCTGAGCAGAAAAAACCTGGGCGGACACTGAGTCAAGCGTCAGACCCAAGTAGTCCAGCTTTGTGGACGGAGACCGTGGCAATTTCTGAAAATTTAGTGTCCACCTGAACTCCTGCAGAGCAACGTCCAAGTTGGCTTCTAGAGTAGAGGAAGACTCTGCACGCAGAAGCAGATCGTCCAGGAAACCCAGTACCGCGATCCCCTTCTGCCATAACAAGGCCAACAGTGGGGCCAAAACCTTTGTGAACATTCAAGGAGCTGAAGCAAGACCAAAGGGTAATGCCACGAATTTGAAGTGCTCCTCTGTAAAACTAAGAAAACGCTAATGCCAGACATATATTGGAATATGAAGCTAAGAGTCCTTGAGAGCGATAGAAGCCATCAGATCTCCTTGATGAAGGAAAGCTACTACTGTGTGGATGCACTCCATCAGTAATTTCTGAACCCGCACAAAGTGGTTCAGAGCCTTGAGATCCAAGCTTTTTGCCAGGTCTCCTTTGCAGGGCCATATCTCCTTTAGATACTAGTGACTGCAGGGCTGCTGTCATGACTGCCAAGGCAGACTGGGACCCAGAGGGTCCCGCAGCTTCCAGGAGTTGATCGGGTGGGGAAATGAGCTCACCAGGCTCCATGACCATAAAGGGTTAGGCAGAACCCCGCTGCTCAGCAAAGAAAAATTATTTTTTTCCCCGAAAAAAATAAGCCCCTACCCTCTGTGCACCGCTGTGGCACTACAAGAAGCAGAGCACCCACGGCGCTGTATACAGCAAGGAAGGATAGTGTACCCCCAGAGACTCACCATCCGAGCTGGAAGCGCCAAAACGATCTGCCACACTTCTAGTAAGGAAGGGAAAAAATGGGCGAAGCGCCTTTAAGTGCAGTATGTTTAATAAAGTCTAGGCACACAAGTACATGGCAACTCACAGGAAAGTTGATAACAGTCGGCTCAATGCGGAGTCAAATGGTGAGCTGTCCGTAATGCCAATGCCGAGAGGGAGGATGAGATGGAAGAGTCCTTTCCGGTGGATGGAAATGGAGGACAGGAAGATGCCGGCTACTGTCTTCCGGGACCGGCTCGTTCTCTCGTGGCAGGCTGGAACGCAGCATCAACCGCGTGACGTCAGCAGGGTCAGGGTGTACACTACGCGTTTCAGAGCATGCGCCAAGCTCATGGGGAGCATGCGCGCTCTTTTCTCAAGTGTTCATCAGTGAACACTTGAGAAAACAGATACAGCTCCATATCTTCTTGACTGATGGAACGCCGCAAAGTAGTGTCAATATGAGGGGTGGGAATAACACAGCAAGAAAAACAACACACTTCCCCAAAGGCTAAACATAGCCAACCAGGTAAAACAAGAGCCTAAAGCAGAGTTCTGGCCTTGGGGGTCAATTTGAGCTATCCATTTGGTCCATCCGTAAGGACAGAGAATCAGATTTCCGGACAACTCAGTCGCCGCCAGGTACACCCTGATTGCCCGAACCACATCCAAAGACTAAGGAAATCTCTTTAGGATGCTTAGGCTTAGGACACAGAGAAGGCAACACAATCTCTTCATTTAAATGGAAACCAGAGACGACTTTAGGAAGGAACGACTGACCAGTACGAAGCACCCCCTTGTCTCTGTGAGCCACCAGGTAAGGTGGATAGGACAACGCAGCCAGCTTCGCCACCCTGCGTGCAGAAGTATTAGCCACCGAGAAAGCTACCTTCTGTGTCAAAGCGAGCAGAGGAATCTCATGAATATTTTCAAAGGGAGGTTTCTGAAGAACCGACAGCACCAAATTGAGGTCCCACGGAGGCAATGGAGACCTCACAGGGGGAGCCAGGTGATGGACCCCATGAACAAAGGTTTGAACCAAGGAATTTGTGGCCAACGGGCATTGAAAGAAAATCGCCAGGGCCGATATCTGGGCTTTGATGTGTCTGCGAAATTAAGGTTATGACAAAACACTGGCCGCAGAATGGAACCGGCCATGGTGAAAAGGTATCATACCAGATATTTAACCCTCTTGACAAATGGGTCCTTAAAGGACAGAGAGTCCTCCACTGGAAGGAGGGTGGCTTTATTCAACCTGGAAACCTGAGAGTCCACCACGGGTGGTACTGTTAGTTTCTTTAGCAGAGACTCTTCAAAACAGATACCTTCTAGCAAATCGCTTAGGGACCCCGACAGTGTGTTTGGGGAAACCCCACTGACTTGCAACAATATTGTCGAAATAGGTGGGAAAGGGGAATACCTTTGCCACCTTGGAGTTTCTGCGGGTACCAAATTGCATTGTCACAGCCGACGCAGTAGTGGCCGCGTCCTCCAATTTTACAGTTTCCCGCACTGAAACAAACAATGCATTCACCAGCGCCTTTTCATGCACGACTGCAGTGGAAGAGGACTCCTCTTCACTGTCAGAACACTCAGGGCGCATGCACACAGACCCAGTGGAGTGACTCAGGTCCGTGGCAGCCAAATCCACCTCGGAATCTAAGGAGACAAAGGATGCAGGTGAAGACGGAGGACGTTTTTTACTCGCCCTATGTTGGAGGGCCAAATCTACTTTAGACACCAGTGACTGCAGGACCGTCGCCATAGCAGACAAGGCAGACTAGGACCCCGCAGCCTCAGACAGGGAGTCAGGTGGTGACGTGCTCCAGGGACTCCATGGGCTAACTTGAAACCGCCAGCAAAATGGGACCCCCACCAGGACCAACCCCCCAAAAAAGCCACGTTTGTGGGACTGGCGGTACGCCACCCCCAGCACACGCTAGACATCCCCACCATAAAAATCAGGCATGGACGTACTGGGGGGCTAGGTATGGGTGAATGGGGGGTGGTCCGCAGAAGGAAAGGGGAATTCTGAGGGTCTGGCACCTTTCATTTTTTTTTTTTTAATTGAACTTCATTGCCATTACAAGGGATGAAAAACATCCTTTGTGATAGCATGGGACACGACTGGTAATCTTTATGGAGAGATCTGGGGTATTTTAGGAGTCATACAGTGGGTAAAACTTTTTAAACATGTAATGTAACAGTTTTTTCTGGGCTAATATATGTGCTTTTGATATGGAATTTTCACCACATCGGTAACAACCCATGCCATCCATACATACAAAGAAACCAAAATAAACACGTTCAGAAATTAGGTTATATCATGTAATAAAAATATTGAACACATGAAGAAAGGGTGGTGCAAAAAAATGGCATGGAAAGCCAAGACAAAGACACCAGCTGAAATCTATCAGAAATTAGAAAGAAATCTTGCCCTCTTATCAGTGCAATTTAATATTACCTGGTTCAGTCTCAACTGATGGCCTATAAAAAGGCGTCTCATTACCAAGGTGTCACAAAACTCTCTCAAGACCTTTGCAACCTTATTGTTGCAAAACATACTGATGGCATTGGTTACCACCAAAGGATTTCTAAATTTCTGAATGTCCCAGTGAGCACTGTTGGGGCCAGAATCGGGAAGTAGAAAGAACATTTCACCATAAACCGGCCAAGACCAGGTGCTCCTCACATGATTTTTGACAGGAGTGAAAAAAATTATCAGAAGAGTTGTCCAAGAGCCAAGGACCACTTGAGAGAGCTTCAGAAAGATCTGGAATTAGCAGGTACAATAATTTCAAAGAAAACAATAGATTATGCACTCAGCCGCTATGGCCTGTATGCACGCTCACCACACAAGAATCCACTGCTGGAAAGCATGTTGTAGCTTGTTTAAAGTTTGCTGCACGACAACATTTAGACAAGCCTGTGAAATACTGGGAGAACATAATCTGGTCAGATGAGACCAAAATTGAACTCTCTGGATGCCATAATACATGCCATGTTTGGAGGTCAAATGGCACTTCACATCACCCCAAAAACACCATACCAACAGTGAAGTTTGGAGATAGGAACATCATGGTGTGGGGGTGTTTTTCAGCATACGTTACTGGCAAACTTCACATTATTGAAGGAAGATTCAAAGTAAGCCTATAATTAATAAAACCATAATGGTATCAACTTCCAGATGCTAGACTATATCAAAAATAGGGAAGGGGGATAAGAGAGACCTCAGACTCCCCAGTTAAAGAGGTACTCAATGGGACAGGGGAGTGGGAATTGGAGAATTGGTTCTGGATTTAGGATACCAAGGTATATTAGTTACAAATCAACATCAACTATAAATAAAATAATTTTTATTCCATAAAAAAGTTAATCACATAAACATAACATTATGCACAGGACAAACAAATAAAGTCAATATACAGACAGGTTAACTGAAATGCATTTGACATAGTTGAAACTGTGGAGTGTGGTTGGCATATTTCCACAGTGGATTCTCTACATGTTTCGCGGACTATGCAGCTTCTTCAGGAGAAACAATGAAGGATAAAAACTGATTCTATAAAAATAGAACAAGCATTAAATGAGTCATAATGAAGACAGCAAAAAAATGGATTTTTGTAAAATCTTACCGTAAAATCCTTTTCTCTTAGCTCATTGACAGACGTAGTCCTCGGTGATACAGCACCTTTGGGTTATGTTGCCTCCACAGGAGCAGGACTAGACAGGAAATTAAAATGCTCTGGCCACACCCTAGGGGCAGTCCCAGAGGGTATATCCTCTCTCTCTCTGCCTCAGCAAATCAGTTATGTCAAAAAGCAGTCTTTAGAGATTTTAACCCAACCCAACTCCAAAACAGAGGGGCGGGGACTACGTCTGTCAATGAGCTAAGAGAAAAGGATTTTACGGTAAGATTTTACAAAAATCCATTTTTCTCTATCGCTCATTGACAGACGTAGTCCTCGGTGATACAGCACCTTCGGGACGTCCCAGAGCAGTATCACAAATGAGGGGTGGGAAAATGGAAATCAAATCCCAATCTAGAAGGCCCAACCGGTGCCAACTAGAAGTTTACAATGCTCATCCTTAATGATGAGACTCAACAAAAAATACATTTTTCAAACAGAAAAAAACTATCGAGGTAGACCACCGGTCTCCTCAAATTGCGGCCTGCAAAACCTTGCGGCCAAATGAGGCATCCGCCGATGCCGTCACATCAATTTTATAGAATTTTGTAAAGGTATGTACCGACGACCAGGTGGCCGCCTTACATACCTGGACCACTGACGCCTGATGGCGAAAGGCCCAGGAAGTACTGAGCGCTCGAGTGGAGTGCGCCCTAACAGGGAACGGAGGACTCTGACCCTTAATAGAATAAGCCTGTACCACCGTCTATCTAATCCATTTGGCAATGGTCGCGGCAGATGCAGGCAAACCCTTTCTGGGGCCATCCGTGATCACAAAAAGTGAATCCGTCTTACGGAATGATTCCGTAGCTTTCAGGTATACTCTGATTGCCCGAACCACATCCAAGGAATGCAACGCATGTTCCCGATGATGCTTGGGCTGAGGACACAAGGAAGGTAGTACAATATCTTCATTCAGATGAAAATCTGAAACCACCTTAGGAAGAAAGGATGGCTTAGGATGAAGTACTACCTTATCCCTATGAATCACTAGGTATGGGGACTGGCATGATAATGCAGCCAGTTCTGACACCCTGCGAGCAGAAGTGATAGCCACCAAGAAGGCCACCTTCTGGGATAAAGTAAACAAGGGAATCTCCCTGATGTTTTCAAAGGGAGGTTTCTGTAGAACCGACAAAACTAAATTAAGATCCCAGGGCGGTAAGGGCGCGCGGACTGGTGGAGCCAGGTGCCGCACCCCCTGGATGAAATTCCGCACCAAGGACTTGGTAGCTAAAGGTTTCTGAAAGAAGATTGCTAATGCTGAAACTTGACCCTTGATGGTGCTCAAGGCTAGCTTCTGCTCAACCCCTTGTTGCAAAAAAGCCAATATTCGAGTCACCGAATAGGTACGTGGAGGAAATCCTAAAGATTCGCACCACGCAATATAAGTCTTCCATGTGTGATAATAGACCTTGCTGGAAGTCGCTTTCCTTGCTTTAATAAGGGTAGGAATCACTGAAGCTGACAAACCTCTGTCCTTCAGTACTTGGGTCTCAATGGCCAGGCCATTAAAACCAGCGACTGTAAAGCGCGATGGTAAATTGGTCCATGAGACCACAGACACTCCCTGAGACGAAGTTCCCACGGAACGTCTGCAACTAGCCTGTCCAAGTCGGCCAGGCCGGCTTGACGAGGCCAGCCTAGAATTTCTAGGACCACTGGTGCTGACTGGATCTGAACCAGGCGTCCCTAGAGCTATCTGGCCCCGACCATCCGAGAAAGTCTGGTCGTTTTCTGTTCCCACACATTTATCAGATACCTGATTGCTATCAGGAAGGGTGATCTTTTCTGGTTGAACCTCAGGGGCCGAAGTCACCCGGCTAGAGGCTTCTTGGCCTGTCTGGTCAACCAGATCCGATTCCTGTGGGGAAATGAGACTAATCTTAGGAAAAGGTAAAGGAAAAGATCTATTCAGGGAACGGTGACTACCGCTCCCTGTAGTACTTAAATGTTGGAAGGGAAGAATCGCACCGGTAGTAGTAGTTGATGCTCGATCTAATGTCCTGAATACCGGTGAAAACGTGCCCCCCACCCTCAAACCGGGTGGGGGCGCACCTTCAGGCTGTGTACTCCTTTGCTTCGGGTTTGGCTGAGTTGGTCCTCTGTTTGTCCGACCAGCCTTTCTTGAACCCTCCTGGAGGAGTCTTGCCTTTCCCGCTTGTTCCAGCCGGGCGTGCGAACCCTTTATGGGCGGTAAAGAAAGGTCCTCGCTTGTTGCGAGGTCCCTTAGCTTTAGTAGCCTGTGGCAAAAAAAGTGCTCTTGCCCCCAGTGGCATCCTTAATGATTTCATCTAGGGTGGCCCCAAATAGACGATTCCCCTGAAAGGGGAGATTCGTCAAGGTCTTTTTGGAACCTAGGTCAGCTGACCAGCATTTTAACCACAGCACACGTCTGAGGATTACCGCTGACATAGATGCATGCCCTAATAGGGGAGTAGTGTCCAAGGCTGCGTCACAGATAAACTGTAGCCCTTGTATAATCTGTTCCATCAAATCAGATGTTTCGTGGGGAATATCTTTTCCCCTAAGGTCTTGGCGTACCAATCTCGCCCATTCCGTAAGTGTCTGGGAAACTAGACCAATAACAATTACTGGTCTAAATGCTGACCCTATCAGAGAGAAGATGGTGCGGGACTCTGCTTCCATCTTTCGATCCACCGGATCCTTAAAGGACGAAGTGTCCTCCACTGGGATAACCGTGGCTTTATTCAGCCTGGAAATAGGTGGATCCACCACTGGTGGTACCGTCCATTTCTTAATGATGGATTCCTCAAACGGATAGCGTCTGGCAATACGCTTGGAAATAGTAAAGGTACGTTTAGAATGCTCCCATTCTCCTTTAATCTTATTACCAAAACACTTGGGTACAGGAAAAACCTTCCCCGTTTTGATGGGCTTGTTAGTACCAAAAGGAATCTCTGTATCAGTTGCTTCTGCCGGTAAAACCTCAAGTTTTAAGGTTTCCTGCACTGCCACAACTAGTGCGTCCACCAATGCTTCTTCCTGAATTATAGCGGGAGAAGAAACGTCCTCCTCACTGTCTGAGGGGGCTTTACCTGAGACAACAGCCTTTGCAGAGGAACCTGCAACTGCAGTGACCATCTCTGAATCAGAGTCAGAGGTGTCAGATAGTATAGGGGTAGGCGGGGGTCGCTTCCTTGACCCCCGTCCCTGACAGGCCGCCTCCACCCGAGCCACCATAGACTCCAAAATTGCTGTAAATGACTCTACACTCTGTGCACCGGCGGGTCCCGTGGCCCCCTCGAGGGAAACAGGTGGGGGAATATGTGTGGCAGGGTCCATGATAATTCCAGTCACTTCCTGGATAATATAATTCAAAAATAAAAAACTTTTTTTTTTTTTTTCCAGACCCCCAGCGCCACAAAAAGCCCCTTAGTGTTACCTGCTAGGGATCCCTATCGATCGAGAGAGAGAGAGAGAGAGAGAGATAGACCCCCAGGCTCACCACTTGATGCTCAGAGTTTATCTGCAACAGGTTACAGCGCTGTCTTGACAAACAGGAAGTCTTTTGGCTGGCTGCCCAGGAAGAAAGGAGGCGGCTCCGCCCCTCTGCACGCCTTCCGGCGCCTCCCCTAGCTCCACGAGGTGTTTGGATCACCTCAAACATGGCCGCCCCCATGCTGGAGACACGAGGCTACGCCAAAATGGCGGCTCGTGCGATCCAGCAAAAAAAAATGGCGGCGGCCTGTACTGAATAGCGGTGTGCTGCAGGGCACACAACACTCTCTCTGCATGGGGATTTGGCGTGGTTGGCGGTACCGGCCCTGGCGGACCGCATGGCCATTCGGGAGGCCTGCTAATAGCTGGAGATCTGATTAGGAAGGCAGTCTACATGTCCGTGGCTTCTGACTGGTAGGTAGCTTATTCTTATCACCGTAAGATTCCCAGAATGCCACAGATTATAATCTTTTTAACATGTATACAATTAGATTGTTAGCTCCCAAACCAAGCCTCCTGGCTTTTTGCACATAAAATCACACTCAAAGTAGGAGGATCTGTGTCATTTATAGGATAGAGAGGGACTCTATCTTACCATACAGAGAGGGGCCCGCGTTCACCACAAGACCCGTCAGGGGAAAAGGGGGAACATACTACTCACCATACCGGAACCAGGCGGGCACCAACTCCTGACAGTACCCCTCTCCACCGGGGCGGGAGGGCTGTCGACCGATATGGACGCCGTGACTCATGGTCTTTGGCGTTTCAGCGAGACGTTTAACTTGCGGGGTCAGTCCTTTAATGGGACTTTGTCGCGGCCGACCCAGCGCGGAGCTATGGCCTGCACGCGCTCGTAGGCTGAACTGGGGTGACCACCGGATCTCAACATCCAGCCCGTCGCCCAGTTCAGCTTTCTTGCTTGAAGATCTCACAGAAACACTGGAGAAAAAAAGCTGTCTAAAAAATCCTTTAAGAAAAAAATCTTGCCAGGACCTAAGATCCCAGCAAGGTATCTAGGTCCTTACTCCTAACTAGACAGAAAATAACTGATTTGCTGAGGCAGAGAGAGAGAGGATATACCCTCTGGGACTGCCCCTAGGGTGTGGCCAGAGCTTTTTAATTTCCTGTCTAGTCCTGCTCCTGTGGAGGCAACATAACCCGAAGGTGGTGTATCACCGAGGACTACGTCTGTCAATGAGCGCTAGAGAAAAGCTGTCTAAAAAATCTTTTTAAGAAAAAAATCTTGCCAGGACCGAAGATCCCAGCAAGGCATCTAGGTCCTTACTCCTAACTAGACAGAAAATAACTGATTTGCTGAGGCAGAGAGAGAGAGGATATACCCTCTGGGACTGCCCCTAGGGTGTGGCCAGAGCATTTTAATTTCCTGTCTAGTCCTGCTCCTGTGGAGGCAACATAACCCGAAGGTGCTGTATCACCGAGGACTACGTCTGTCAATGAGCGATAGAGAAATTATGATTATTGAGACAATGGGTATGTGGATACCCATGATACAGTGGGGAGTGTAGAACTTTACCTGCAGTCACCATGGGGCGGGAATGACCAATGGGGGCGGCAGGATCACAAAAAATGTCTCACCGGCGGACATGGGAGACCTTAACATGTGTATGAAAAATATACAAGAAATGGATAAGTATAATGAAACTGAGTGGGGGGGACCAGGGAAGGAGACAATGTACAAGGGAAAGGGAAGGGAGGGGGATGGGGGGGGGGGGGAGGGGGATGGGGGGGGGGAAGGGGAAGGGAAGGAGAGGACAAACAGGAGGTGGAAGGGAAGAGACCAACAAACAGAGGGTGAGAGAGATAGGGAGGAAAGTACATGAACCACTCATGTTAAAAAGAGATAATCACCTTTCAAAAACATTCATGTAGATAAACCATGCGGAGAGAGTGTGAGGATGCAGCATCAAAAGGTATCATAAGAATTGGTTACAAATTCCACTGGTGGTCTAGTCAGGAGAGTAACCGAGGAGAAGGAAGAGAAGGGGGGGACACCCCTTGGGAAAAAAACAGGGACAAGCCCTGTATCTGCTCTAGACCAAGGCACTCGTTATAGCCATGTGTTATTCCATCGATGTATAATAATGATAAGCCAGAACATATACCAGGAAAGGAAAAAATCCTAAAAAAGGAAGATATGACCGCAGTGTAAATAAAAGGTCCAACCAAAATAAGAATAAATATGGCATAGACTAAGTCTATTGACTATTACCTGGAATGCTGCCTCAAAAACCTCCTCTCCGCATGGTGCATAAGAAGCCGACGCCGCCATCAGGCCGCGCGGGCTTATGTGTCTCCGAGCGTGTATGACGTCACCACGCTGCGAGCGGCGTCGGACGTCACACGCCCAGTCCCTCCAAGGTGTGCGTGAGCGTGCGCAGACACACCCCGCCGGGCATCCGGCGGAACCAGCGGAGGACCGCTGGCAAGGAGGGACCGGACCCCGCCATTGATCCCCAAGGTCCCGCCTCCAGGTGTCAGCAGAAAATATGAAAAAGCAAAAAACAATTTATTAGCATATATAAGCCCACATTAAACAAAATCAAAAAGGTGAACACATAATAGCTACAGAAATAGCATACATGTATACTTAGATTCTTTCCAATACCGAGATAACGATATTGGGCATTGTACTTCAGTACATATTGCATACAAATGTATAGATAGACCCATTGAATCGGTCCGATTAGGCCCTATTTTAGACATCCAACTGAAGAGGGAAGAGGAAGGGATGGGGGTGGGAGAGAAATGGGAAGGGAAACAAGGGGAGAAAGAAAAGAAAAGGGGAGGGGGGGGGGGAAAGGAAAAAGGGGCAAAGGTGAAAGGGGTGGAGGAAAAACTGGGAAGGGGGATAAGAAGGGAACATGGAACAGTAGGAGGACCATAGGGATCCCCAGGAAAGAGGGAAAGGGGAGGGAAAAAGAAAGAAAGAAAAACATACCCAAAGAAAAAGATTGATTTGTTTAATTTCTAAATCATATAGGGATCATAAAAAAGACAACCTCATTCAAGCCAGGGGGAGTGGTGGCATTTAGCCTTTCAATCCATTGAGTTTCACGCTGAAGCAATTTCTGATCCCAATTGCCCCCACGTGGGTCCTCAAGTATAGCATCAAGAACGAAAAATTTCACCACCTCAGGGTGATATCTATGGTGGAGGCCAATGTGGCGTCCGACTGCTGTTAATTTACCACCTGAGGAGTAATATAGATGGTCTCCTATTCTCTGGCGTAGCTCTCGTCTGGTTTTGCCAACGTAGTAGGCCCTACATTGGCAAACCATCAAATAAATGACACCCCTCGTTCCACATTGACTGTGGCTTCGAGGTGTCCACAGTTCCCCATTGGGGAGTCGGTAAGTTGAACCCTCTAATATCCAAGGGCAACGTGGGCATTCCTGACAAGCAAAGGTACCCCTATTGCCTGAGGAGCGGGGTCTAGCTATGGTGTAGTGACTATGAACCAACTGGTCCCGAAGGGATGTAGCCCTTCTAAAGACCAGCTCTGGGGTGTCCCTGAAATAATTCTTTAATATGTGGTGATCAGTAAGTAAATGCCAATGGCGAGCAATTACTGAACGCAATTGTTGATGATGTGCTGAATATCTAGTAATTAGTTTGACTGTATGAGGTGTATCCGGTTTTCTAGGTGGGTACAATAGAGACGATCTGCTCCTGGCTCGGGCCTTATTGAAGGCCTTCCTCAGAGTGGTACGGGAATAGCCTCTCTGGAGAAGGCGTTCCCGAAGAGCATGAGCTTGACTATAAAAGTCCTCATCCCTTGTACAATTCCGCTTAAGGCGTAGATATTGGGCTAACGGGATGCTTTGTATTAGGGGTTGGGGATGAGCACTTGATGCGTGTAATAAAGTATTACCTGCGGATGGTTTCCGGTAGAGATCCGTAAATATAGTGCCATCCTCAGATTTCGAAATAGTGAGATCCAGAAAAGTAATCTGGGACTCATGGTAAGTATATGTAAAGCGTAGATTCCAGTCATTTCTATTAAGGTCTTTTAGAAACGAGTGGAGTATCTCTATGGGACCTGTCCAAGCCAGGAGCAGATCGTCAATATATCTATACCAGAAAGGCACAAACGATAAGTACTCTGCAAAATTCTCATTAGAAAAAATATACCTCTCCCAGCCCCCCGGGTAGAGATTCGCATATGATGGCGCACATGTGGTCCCCATGGCCACACCCTGCCTCTGCAAAAACATATCCTCCATAAATGAGAAATAATTACGGGTGAGAATAAACCGAAGTAGGGTAAGAATAAAAGTGTTTAGTTTCCACGTAGTTCTATCCTGTTCCCTTAGGAACTCACCGATTACTTGGATACCCCGTTCATGTGGGATGCTGGAGTACAAAGCCTCCACATCAATCGCAACCAATAGGGCATCTGGTGGCAGCTCAACCCCCTCAATATGCTCATCCCCAACCCCTAATACAAAGCATCCCGTTTGCCCAATATCTACGCCTTAAGTGGGAACTGTGGACCCCTCGAAGCCACAGTCAATGTGGAACGAGGGGTGTCATTTATTTCATGGTTTGCCAATGTAGGGCCTACTACGTTGGCAAAACCAGACGAGAGCTACGCCAGAGAATAGGAGACCATCTATATTACTCCTCAGGTGGTAAATTAACAGCAGTCGGACACCACATTGGCCTCCACCATAGATACCACCCTGAGGTGGTGAAATTTTTCGTTCTTGATGCTATACTTGAGGACCCACGTGGGGGCAATTGGGATCAGAAATTGCTTCAGCGTGAAACTCAATGGATTGAAAGGCTAAATGCCACCACTCCCCCTGGCTTGAATGAGGTTGTCTCATATAAGCCTTTTTTATGATCCCTATATGATTTAGAAATTAAACAAATCAATCTTTTTCTTTGGGTATGTTTTTCTTTCTTTTTTCCCTCCCCTTTCCCTCTTTCCTGGGGATCCCTATGGTCCTCCTACTGTTCCATGTTCCCTTCTTATCCCCCTTCCCAGTTTTTCCTCCACCCCTTTCACCTTTGCCCCTTTTTCCTTCCCCCCCTCCCCTTTTCTTTCTCCCCTTGTTTCCCTTCCCATTTCTCTCCCACCCCCATCCCTTCCTCTTCCCTCTTCGGTTGGATGTCTAAAATAGGTCCTAATCGGACCGATTAAATGGGTCTATCTATACATTTGTATGCATTTGTATGGACCTTGGGGATCAATGGCGGGGTCCGGTCTTACCGGCGGATATGTGTCCCTCCTTGCAAGCGGTCCTCCGCTGGTTCCGCCGGATGCCCGGCGGGGTGTGTCTGCGCACGCTCACGCACACCTTGGAGGGACTGGGCGTGTGACGTCTGACGCCACTCGCAGCGTGGTGACGTCATACACGCTCGGAGACACATAAGAAGCCCGCGCGGCCTGATGGCGGCGACGGCTTCTTATGCACCATGCGGAGAGGAGGTTTTTGAGGCAGCATTCCAGGTAATAGTCAATAGACTTAGTCTATGCCATATTTATTCTTATTTTGGTTGGACCTTTTATTTACACTGCGGTCATATCTTCCTTTTTTAGGATTTTTTCCTTTCCTTGTATGATATGTTCTGGCTTATCATTATTATACATCGATGGAATAACACATGGATATAACGAGTGCCTTGGTCTAGAGCAGATACAGGGCTTGTCCCTGGTTTTTTCCAAGGGGTGTCCCCCCTTCTCTTCCTTCTCCTCGGTTACTCTCCTGACTAGACCACCAGTGGAATTTGTAACCAATTCTTATGATACCTTTTGATGCTGCATCCTCACACTCTCTCCGCATGGTTTATCTACATGAATGTTTTTGAAAGGTGATTATCTCTTTTTAACATGAGTGGTTCATGTACTTTCCTCCCTATCTCTCTCACCCTCTGTTTGTTGGTCTCTTCCCTTCCACCTCCTGTTTGTCCTCTCCTTCCCTTCCCCTTTCCCCCCTCCCCCTCCCTTCCCTTCCCCTTGTACATTGTCTCCTTCCCTGGCCCCCCCCCACTCAGAGTTTCATTATACTTATCCATTTCTTGTATATTTTTCATACACATGTTAAGGTCTCCCATGTCCGCCGGTGAGACATTTTTTGTGATCCTGCCGCACCCATTGGTCATTCCCGCCCCATGGTGACTGCAGGTAAAGTCTACACTCCCCACTGTATCATGGGTATCCACACACCCATTGTCTCAATAATCATAATTTTTGCTGTCTTCATTATGACTCATTTAATGCTTGTTCTATTTTTATAGAATCGGTTTTTATCCTTCATTGTTTCTCCTGAAGAAGCGGCATAGTCCGCGAAACATGTAGAGAATTCACTGTGGAAATATGCCAACCACACTCCACAGTTTCAACTATGTCAAATGCATTTCAGTTAACCTGTCTGTATATTGACTTTATTTGTTTGTCCTGTGCATAATGTTATGTTTATGTGATTAACTTTTTTATGGAATAAAAATTATTTTATTTATAGTTGATGTTGGTTTGTAACTAATATACCTTGGTATCCTAAATCCAGAACCAATTCTCCAATTCCCACTCCCCTGTCCCATTGAGTACCTCTTTAACTGGGGAGTCTGAGGTCTCTCTTATCCCCCTTCCCTATTTTTGATATTATTGAAGGAAGGATGAATGGAAAAATGTACCAAGACATTCTTGATAAAAGTCTGCTGCCTTCAACCAGGATGATGAAGATGAAACGAGGGTAGACATTTCAGCAAGACAGACAATGATTCCAAACACAAAGCCAAGTAAACTGTCAACTGATTTTAAAGAATGAAATAAAAGCTGCTAGAAAGACCCAGCCAATCAACTGACATGAATCCAATAAAAAAAAAAAATCTAAGGAAAGCACTAAAAGACCAGAGTTCAAAGAAGAGGCCCACGGAACCTTCAAGCTTTGAAGACTGTTTGTGTGGAAGAATGGACCAAAATCACACCTGAGCAATGCATGGGACTAGTTTTTCTATAAAGGTGGTGTCTTGAACCTGTCATTACCAACAAAAGATTTTGTGCAAAAAATGAAATGCATTTCAGTTAGCATGTTCAATACTTTTTCCCGGTGTCATTTCATTTTATTACACAACTTAATTTCTGAACGGATTTGATTTGGTTTCTTTGTATGTATGGATTGCATGGGTTGTTCGCAACATGTGGTGAAAATGTCATGTCAATTGCACCTCTAGAAATAGATTTACCTAGAAAAATTGTGACATGTTCAATTCTTCTTTTACCTGCTGTATCTCTCCTCTAGCATTCAAAGCATGTGATCAAACCTGCTGTACAAGCCGGTAATGGCCTGTAAACTAATTGAAACCGGAAGTGACAAAATCCTCATCACTTCTGGTTTCTGGGATAACAAAAAAGAGTGACAGGAACTTTTGTTCCTTCCTTAATGCTCAGTGAATGCACCCTGACTGGTTGCAGTTTTCCTGGGATCACCGATGAGAATGGAGAGCCCTGGGAAGGTGTTGAGATTCAGGGAGAGAGGGGGTGACCCCCTTCCATTGCCTGTAAAAGTGAGCCAGTGGCTGTATAGATGCTCTGGTCATTGTTACCTTGTAGGATATCCCAAGGACTAAAAAAGTATCTGTCATTGCAGCAGCAAGCAAGAGCAGCTGAAGGGAGACACTTCCCCAAAGCTGTAGTGTGCGCCCATGCCCCTTTGCCCATCAGATGACGTCAGCGGTCAATAACCCCTTCTTTCTGCAAAAGCCAAAGAAATGGAGGATTAATGGTGCCTAGCGACCAAAGTAGATGAGGTAGCTCCAGGTGCTCAGCTCAACCAGCCTACTTAATGAGTTTTCAGAGAGGGCAAGGGCTGAGGCAATGCCAGTGGCTCTGGGCCTGAAAAGAGGTCAACAGCTAGCACTGCTGAGAGCCAGAAAAATACTTCAGGGACCATACCAGAAAACCAAAAAACCTCCAAAAAGGCAGAAAAATCTAAACATCAAAACACACAAATATGAAAAAAACACAGAAACAAAACACATTTTAAAGCAAAGGAAACATATTATGAGACCAAGCTGCAACTGAGTGCTCACTTCCTGTGCAGAGGAGATATATAGCCCAGAGAGGGAGAATGGAGAAGATATTAGGGTAACTGGCGCTGCCAAATGCTAAATTAAAATGTAAAAGTGTGTCTCATAGATCTAGGTACATTAAAATGTTCCGAAAAAGTTATTACTGTGGGTGGTGGTCCCTATAATATAACTAATGGTCTTAATGGTAAGTCACAATAAATATTTAAAGATGTCAATAAATTAATAAAAAAATTTAACCATTCATCAATAAATATCACAAATAAATACTTGATAGCAATACACTAATAAGGTAACCCAATCAATAAAAGCAGTAAAGTATCCCAAAAGTTCAAAAAGTGGTGACTCTTAAAATAATTGGTGTGAACACTAGGTGGCAGTGTTGATCAAAATCTGAGTGACTAGAAAGTGCCAGGTGCTATAATTAAGTCAAAAAACTAAGTGAAGTGCAAAAAAATGGGTATCTAAGCAAAATCAGATAAATATAGAAACAAGCCAAGTAGTATAAAAATGCATAAGATGTGCCAAGTGGATGATAAAAAACAAATAAATAGGTGAATTTCTGGTGGTTAAATAAATATGAATATAAATAATAATAAATTAGTCCATATTAAAAGTGAGAAAAAATCCAAAGCAAAATATATGCTCGATATAATAGTCCAAAAACGTGCAATATGGTGATAGGACGTGCCAAAGAAAATCGCATGGATAGAGGGGGTGTCTCCTGGTGTGGATCAGGATGTGGGTGCTGGGTGAGGGAATTCCGTGCTCCCCTTCCTAAAAAGCCCGCACTCACCAGAGAGCGGCACCCCTACAGGGGTAACCAGCGTTGGATAATTGGGGTAAAAACCCGGATGAGCCTCGGTAAGCCTCTCCCTTCCTGGTGGGACCAGTGGTATTTCCTCCCTCAAATGGTGGTTAATGGGGATGAGCGATGTGCAAATAGGGTAATGAGCAGCGCTCCAGCAAGGATGATGTCCGGGATTATATGGGTAAAGAAACACTCATATAGTGAAGTACCGTAATGTATGTTCATTTATTAAGCAGATAAAATCAAGTACTCACATTTAAAAACCGGATAAAGCTTCTGTAAGAAAGTAGGGACCGCGAACCCCTCGT
This sequence comes from Pelophylax lessonae, assembly GCF_965119305.1. Taxonomy (NCBI): domain Eukaryota; kingdom Metazoa; phylum Chordata; class Amphibia; order Anura; family Ranidae; genus Pelophylax; species Pelophylax lessonae. The sequence continues at coordinate 452,990,152 of NC_138771.1, read as the reverse complement.
ATAGCGGTATATCCGGACGCCGTGCGCCTCAACGGCCGGATGTGCGTCTCAAGGTGCGGAACTGACGTGCCTACGCTCTACGCGTTTCGTCATAAGACTGACGTCATCAGGAGCAGCGTGAGGCTACGTGAGTCCCGCTAGTATAAATCCTAAAACGTTGCCCGGCAACCGGAACAAGCGCCCAATCAGAAAAAGTATACTAGCGCGTCATCAGTTGGTGGGCAGATGTGGTTAATGCAAAACTACATAGAACTTGAAGCTCCACCCGATTTGGATTTTTCGACCAATGGGTTTTTAAATAGGGCCATAATCAGCAGTTGCTATGTAAAAGAGGAAAACCTGTTTATTTATTTAACGATAATTTAAATAGGTGACAGAGGAATATGTCGGGACCGTCCGAATTAGTGGTTGAGTATTAAGTGATAAATATAAGGATTTGAGAAAAAAACCATTAAAAAATAAAATAAAAAATATATACTCGGGAAGATAAAAACTTATTCATATGTATTTTGAATCTAATTAAAACCTATGATACAAATGATAAATATTAAGGAAAAAGTGGTATAATTTATATATATATGTTGTAAGACTAAGTATACGGTAAAAGTGGATATATAAAAGGAATAAAATGTAAAAATGATATAATATTGTGGCTTAAAATATTATAATATGATTATGATATAGTTCCAATGGCCTAATTAGTCTGGTGGTGGCACTAATGACAAGGGGAATATTACAACTATTCTAATTCTCTAAAGACAAATTAAGTAAGTGTATATAATATGATACAGTATATAAGCGGGAATAAATATGTTAAATAATGTTTGTTATAAAAGGGATAATATACGCCTCTAGCTATGTTTAAACGACTAATAATAACATATTAAATGACCCAAATGATGTTTAAAATTGGTAATAGTGTTAGAAATACAAGGGATCTTGTATATGTATCGGGATACCATAAGTATCACGGGGTAATGTATATTAATAATAATGAGATATTGGAAGGCAATAGTGTTCCTGTGGACAGGCAACTGTGATACATACTAGATAAAATCAATAGCAGAAAACATGATGACAGGATATCATATAAGTATGCATAAAGGCCTACATATCATAATTAAATATCTCATGTGCTAATAACTAGGTGACATGTGGTATACCATAAGGACCATACACAACAATTAAATTGGTTCAAAGGGTGTGTCAAAAAATAAAAGTAATAAGTTGTAGTGTGTTGCACTATTTAGTGTTAATCTCTATTTTATCTAAATGTGCTCAATGGTGAGACCAAGATAAAGTGGATAATTGACAAGTATATTGGTGAATGATTCTATAGTGATGGAAAATATCTAGATTTAGGTATTAGTATGTGAAAGGAGTCATATATAAAAATATGTATAAGTGTTGCCATATAGTGATGTTAGTCCAATTGGGGCTTAAGACCACTGATATTGGTAGATTAAAAAACGATAGAAAAACTTTATTAAAAAGACTAAAGATGTGTAGCTGCACTAAAAATCAGAGATAAAGCAATTCAAGTCAATATCAAGGTTAAGTCCTCCGGGTTGAAGAGATTCAAGCAAATAAATCCACTTAGTTTCATTTTGTGAGATCTTTCTAGTTTTATTCTCACCTCTCCAATGTTCCTTTATACTGTCTATTCCGTAGAAAATCAGCCCTCTAGGGTTCCGATTGTGAACCTCCTTAAAATGTCTTGATAAACTGTGTTTGGGAAAACCTCTCTTTATATTTCCAATGTGTTCTCTGATACGAACCATTAAAGGCCTAGTGGTCCTCCCTATATATTGAAGTTTACAAGGACATTCGACAATATAAGTTACATGGGTACTATGGCACGTGATTAGATTTTTTATTTTAAAAGTTTTCTTGTTTACATTGGACTTAAATTGTGTGATCTTCTTCTTCTGTGCTGTGTTATTTCTGCAGGCTAAACAGTTACGACAGCGAACGAATCCTTTCAAATCTGGAAAGAGTTTCACTTCCTTTGGGGGATTAATGACATTATGAACAAGTCTGTTTCTCAGTGTAGGTGCCCTACGATATATAAATTTCGGCCTACTTGGTAATATTTTGGAGAAGACTTTGTCCGATTTTAAAATAGGCCAGTACTTTTTAAAAATCTTTTCTAGTGACTTATATTGTTTATTAAAACCAGTTATGAAAGCATATTCCAAGTTGTTATCATTATTTCGAATTTTCGTTTTTAATAGTTCGTCTCTAGGCATATTTTTAATGTTATCTTTTGTTTTCTCTAAAATCAATCTGTCGTATCCTTTTTCCTCAAATCGTTTAGTTAGTTTTTCTGCTTGTATCTCGAAATCCTCAATATTAGTGCAATTTCTTCTGATCCTCATGTATTGTCCTTTGGGTATATTTTGTTTCCATTTTGGATGGTGGCAGCTGGAGGTCGGGATATACCCATTTTTATCCGTGGGCTTAAAAAAGGTTCTGGTCTGTATTCTGTCTTCCTTTTTAGAAATCTGTAAATCTAAGAAATCGATTTGTTGTTGGTCATAGTGGGCTGTAAATTTAATCCCATAGGGGTTATTATTAAGTTGTTCAATAAAATTGTCTAAAGTGTTTTGTGCTCCTTCCCATACTAAAAAAATGTCATCTATGTATCTACGGTAAAACTGTAATTGTGAAATATTTTTTCCGTAGACCATCCTCTCCTCTAGCATATTCATAAAAATGTTGGCCACGCTGGGGGCATAACGTGCCCCCATGGCCACACCTTTTGTTTGTAGATAAAATGTCTTGTTATACCAGAAATAGTTTTTCTCCATGGCAAGTTGTAGTCCTTCTAAAATGTAGTTGATCTGTACTTGTCTTAGGTCTGTTTCCTCCGATAAAGCCTTTCTGACACTCTCAATTCCATCCTTCTGGTCTATGCTGGTGTAAAGTGAATTTGCGTCAATAGTCACCAGGATCTGTGTTTCTGTTGTTGTAAATCCTTGCAATTCTTTGATCAGTTGGGTGCTATCTTTTAAATATGATGTTCCGTTACTAACTAATGGTTGGAGAAATGTATCCAAATATTCACCAAGTCGTGAAAACAGTGACTCGATCCCACTAACTATTGGCCTCCCTGGTGGTTTGTCCAACCTTTTGTGAAGTTTGGGGAGATAGTAGATGACGGGTGTCTTTGCTGCTTTTGGGAGTAGGTATGTGGCTTCCTTTTCTGTTAGTATTCCCAATCTAGTGCCTTTCTTGATGTAGGCTTCTAATTTTTTCTTGTATTCCTTCTTTGGGTTCTTAGATAATTGTTTATATGTACCAGGAACACTCAAGAGATTATGCATCTCATTTTCATAATCCTGTTTTCTAATAATCGCAAGACCCCCTCCCTTGTCGGCTGGGCGTATAATCACATTTTTCTTCTTTTCAATTTCTGCTATGGTATTCCAGATTTTATTTTCTTTATTGTTATATGTTTTTAAGTTCTTAATATCATGTTCTACCATCTTCTTGAATGCCTGCATGCATTCATTATTTGGAACTTTGGGATTGAAAGTGGAGCGGTTCCTTAATTTGGTGTGTTTAAAAGAGTTGTTGTTGTCGGTGGCCCTCTGGGTTCCATTCATGTTAATGAATTTTTTAATATTTAATTTCCTTAAAAATCTCTGTACATCAATATATGCTTCAAATTTGTCTAAATTCTTGTTAGGGGCATATTTTAATCCTAAATCTAAAATTTCCAATTCCCCTTGTGTAAAAACAGTGTCAGTGAGATTAAAAATTCCTTCTCCTAATATTCTCTTCTTCGTTTTCTTTCTCCCCCCACGTTTCCCTCTGGTCCGTTTCCTCCTTCCCATCGGTTGTTCCAAGTATTCGGCCTCCCAATATTCTGTTGGAAGGAGTTGGGATTCCTCCAACCTCTCTGGTATGGTATTCCTTGGTGGTAGGTGTTGCCTATTGGTCTGTTGTAATCCATGGGCCTTGGGGGTCCTCTCCAGTTTTGTACTCGTGGTTGGTTGTACCAACCTCCCTGTCTGGGGGGTCTCCCTCTGTTTCTTCCTTGAAAAAAATTCCCTTGTTCATAGGGTCCTTCATTCCTCCTGAATCCTCGGGATGGGTAGGATCCTCTCTCCATCAAGGGAGAGAATCTATTTGAAGTGGGAATCTGATATCTTGGAGACTCATAATTTAGGGGATGTTGATATCTTGGAGATTCATATCTTTGGGGGTATTGGTATCTTGGAGATTCGTATCTCTGGTTGAACGGTCTCCTTGGTTGGTTTCCACGGGGTGTTCTAGGGGCTTCATAATTTTCCCTGGTTCTCGGTGTTTCCTCTACACGGCTCTCTACGTCCCTCATTGGTCTGAAGGAAAATTCTCTCAGAGTTCTGGGAGTAGGTGCTTCAGATTCGTCCTCTTCTTCGTCTTCATCGGGTGTGGTTTCTCTAGATCCGGTAGGTGGTAAGGTGTTTTCTGTAACTTCCATATTCTCATCCACTATGGAGCTTTGCCATTTATAGACTTTGTTATTTTTGTAGTCCAGAATATCTCTATTGAATTTCTTCTGTTTTTTCGCTTGTAAGTCTTTATCATACTTGGCTATAATTGTGGATAGTTCTTTCTCTTTTTCTTTATATTCATTTTGTGTCGTAAAAGGCGTGAGGAGGGTCTTTAGTCTGGTGATGTTGGTTTCTACTTCCTTTAATTTAAATTTTCTTCTTCCAATGATTTGTGTCAGTAATTCTGACTCACATCTGTTAAAAACTTGGAACCATTCTTCCATTAGACCTGGATCAGAAAGGCCATCATTGGGATGTAATTCCCATCTTAGTTTGCGTGGGGCCATTCTTTCTTTAATATACATCTCTAAAGTTGAGATGTCCCACCAGACTCTTAATTGTTTCTCTAGGTCATGCCTCAATTGTCTAAAAAGACCATTGAGATCATGGTTGTTAGTGGCTTTCTGTTGATTAAAAACCTCCTCGATTTTTATTTCCCTGTTTCCGATATAATTGAATATATCCATTGCAGCAGAAGAAAACACTAATTAAAGTGTCAGAGGATATTGAAGAAAGAATTCCGCGCTAATGGATCTAATTGTGTGGTTGGCTGCAGCCTACCCCAAAAATATAGTAAAACTATATCTGAAAATGGAGAAGATATAAGGGTAACTGGCGCTGCCAAATGCTAAATTAAAATGTAAAAGTGTGTCTCATAGATCTAGGTACATTAAAATGTTCCGAAAAAGTTATTACCATTAAGACCATTAGTTATATTATAGGGACCACCACCCACAGTAATAACTTTTTCGGAACATTTTAATGTACCTAGATCTATGAGACACACTTTTACATTTTAATTTAGCATTTGGCAGCGCCAGTTACCCTAATATCTTCTCCATTTTCAGATATAGTTTTACTATATTTTTGGGGTAGGCTGCAGCCAACCACACAATTAGATCCATTAGCGCGGAATTCTTTCTTCAATATCCTCTGACACTTTAATTAGTGTTTTCTTCTGCTGCAATGGATATATTCAATTATATCGGAAACAGGGAAATAAAAATCGAGGAGGTTTTTAATCAACAGAAAGCCACTAACAACCATGATCTCAATGGTCTTTTTAGACAATTGAGGCATGACCTAGAGAAACAATTAAGAGTCTGGTGGGACATCTCAACTTTAGAGATGTATATTAAAGAAAGAATGGCCCCACGCAAACTAAGATGGGAATTACATCCCAATGATGGCCTTTCTGATCCAGGTCTAATGGAAGAATGGTTCCAAGTTTTTAACAGATGTGAGTCAGAATTACTGACACAAATCATTGGAAGAAGAAAATTTAAATTAAAGGAAGTAGAAACCAACATCACCAGACTAAAGACCCTCCTCACGCCTTTTACGACACAAAATGAATATAAAGAAAAAGAGAAAGAACTATCCACAATTATAGCCAAGTATGATAAAGACTTACAAGCGAAAAAACAGAAGAAATTCAATAGAGATATTCTGGACTACAAAAATAACAAAGTCTATAAATGGCAAAGCTCCATAGTGGATGAGAATATGGAAGTTACAGAAAACACCTTACCACCTACCGGATCTAGAGAAACCACACCCGATGAAGACGAAGAAGAGGACGAATCTGAAGCACCTACTCCCAGAACTCTGAGAGAATTTTCCTTCAGACCAATGAGGGACGTAGAGAGCCGTGTAGAGGAAACACCGAGAACCAGGGAAAATTATGAAGCCCCTAGAACACCCCGTGGAAACCAACCAAGGAGACCGTTCAACCAGAGATACGAATCTCCAAGATACCAATACCCCCAAAGATATGAATCTCCAAGATATCAACATCCCCTAAATTATGAGTCTCCAAGATATCAGATTCCCACTTCAAATAGATTCTCTCCCTTGATGGAGAGAGGATCCTACCCATCCCGAGGATTCAGGAGGAATGAAGGACCCTATGAACAAGGGAATTTTTTTCAAGGAAGAAACAGAGGGAGACCCCCCAGACAGGGAGGTTGGTACAACCAACCACGAGTACAAAACTGGAGAGGACCCCCAAGGCCCATGGATTACAACAGACCAATAGGCAACACCTACCACCAAGGAATACCATACCAGAGAGGTTGGAGGAATCCCAACTCCTTCCAACAGAATATTGGGAGGCCGAATACTTGGAACAACCGATGGGAAGGAGGAAACGGACCAGAGGGAAACGTGGGGGGAGAAAGAAAACGAAGAAGAGAATATTAGGAGAAGGAATTTTTAATCTCACTGACACTGTTTTTACACAAGGGGAATTGGAAATTTTAGATTTAGGATTAAAATATGCCCCTAACAAGAATTTAGACAAATTTGAAGCATATATTGATGTACAGAGATTTTTAAGGAAATTAAATATTAAAAAATTCATTAACATGAATGGAACCCAGAGGGCCACCGACAACAACAACTCTTTTAAACACACCAAATTAAGGAACCGCTCCACTTTCAATCCCAAAGTTCCAAATAATGAATGCATGCAGGCATTCAAGAAGATGGTAGAACATGATATTAAGAACTTAAAAACATATAACAATAAAGAAAATAAAATCTGGAATACCATAGCAGAAATTGAAAAGAAGAAAAATGTGATTATACGCCCAGCCGACAAGGGAGGGGGTCTTGCGATTATTAGAAAACAGGATTATGAAAATGAGATGCATAATCTCTTGAGTGTTCCTGGTACATATAAACAATTATCTAAGAACCCAAAGAAGGAATACAAGAAAAAATTAGAAGCCTACATCAAGAAAGGCACTAGATTGGGAATACTAACAGAAAAGGAAGCCACATACCTACTCCCAAAAGCAGCAAAGACACCCGTCATCTACTATCTCCCCAAACTTCACAAAAGGTTGGACAAACCACCAGGGAGGCCAATAGTTAGTGGGATCGAGTCACTGTTTTCACGACTTGGTGAATATTTGGATACATTTCTCCAACCATTAGTTAGTAACGGAACATCATATTTAAAAGATAGCACCCAACTGATCAAAGAATTGCAAGGATTTACAACAACAGAAACACAGATCCTGGTGACTATTGACGCAAATTCACTTTACACCAGCATAGACCAGAAGGATGGAATTGAGAGTGTCAGAAAGGCTTTATCGGAGGAAACAGACCTAAGACAAGTACAGATCAACTACATTTTAGAAGGACTACAACTTGCCATGGAGAAAAACTATTTCTGGTATAACAAGACATTTTATCTACAAACAAAAGGTGTGGCCATGGGGGCACGTTATGCCCCCAGCGTGGCCAACATTTTTATGAATATGCTAGAGGAGAGGATGGTCTACGGAAAAAATATTTCACAATTACAGTTTTACCGTAGATACATAGATGACATTTTTTTAGTATGGGAAGGAGCACAAAACACTTTAGACAATTTTATTGAACAACTTAATAATAACCCCTATGGGATTAAATTTACAGCCCACTATGACCAACAACAAATCGATTTCTTAGATTTACAGATTTCTAAAAAGGAAGACAGAATACAGACCAGAACCTTTTTTAAGCCCACGGATAAAAATGGGTATATCCCGACCTCCAGCTGCCACCATCCAAAATGGAAACAAAATATACCCAAAGGACAATACATGAGGATCAGAAGAAATTGCACTAATATTGAGGATTTCGAGATACAAGCAGAAAAACTAACTAAACGATTTGAGGAAAAAGGATACGACAGATTGATTTTAGAGAAAACAAAAGATAACATTAAAAATATGCCTAGAGACGAACTATTAAAAACGAAAATTCGAAATAATGATAACAACTTGGAATATGCTTTCATAACTGGTTTTAATAAACAATATAAGTCACTAGAAAAGATTTTTAAAAAGTACTGGCCTATTTTAAAATCGGACAAAGTCTTCTCCAAAATATTACCAAGTAGGCCGAAATTTATATATCGTAGGGCACCTACACTGAGAAACAGACTTGTTCATAATGTCATTAATCCCCCAAAGGAAGTGAAACTCTTTCCAGATTTGAAAGGATTCGTTCGCTGTCGTAACTGTTTAGCCTGCAGAAATAACACAGCACAGAAGAAGAAGATCACACAATTTAAGTCCAATGTAAACAAGAAAACTTTTAAAATAAAAAATCTAATCACGTGCCATAGTACCCATGTAACTTATATTGTCGAATGTCCTTGTAAACTTCAATATATAGGGAGGACCACTAGGCCTTTAATGGTTCGTATCAGAGAACACATTGGAAATATAAAGAGAGGTTTTCCCAAACACAGTTTATCAAGACATTTTAAGGAGGTTCACAATCGGAACCCTAGAGGGCTGATTTTCTACGGAATAGACAGTATAAAGGAACATTGGAGAGGTGAGAATAAAACTAGAAAGATCTCACAAAATGAAACTAAGTGGATTTATTTGCTTGAATCTCTTCAACCCGGAGGACTTAACCTTGATATTGACTTGAATTGCTTTATCTCTGATTTTTAGTGCAGCTACACATCTTTAGTCTTTTTAATAAAGTTTTTCTATCGTTTTTTAATCTACCAATATCAGTGGTCTTAAGCCCCAATTGGACTAACATCACTATATGGCAACACTTATACATATTTTTATATATGACTCCTTTCACATACTAATACCTAAATCTAGATATTTTCCATCACTATAGAATCATTCACCAATATACTTGTCAATTATCCACTTTATCTTGGTCTCACCATTGAGCACATTTAGATAAAATAGAGATTAACACTAAATAGTGCAACACACTACAACTTATTACTTTTATTTTTTGACACACCCTTTGAACCAATTTAATTGTTGTGTATGGTCCTTATGGTATACCACATGTCACCTAGTTATTAGCACATGAGATATTTAATTATGATATGTAGGCCTTTATGCATACTTATATGATATCCTGTCATCATGTTTTCTGCTATTGATTTTATCTAGTATGTATCACAGTTGCCTGTCCACAGGAACACTATTGCCTTCCAATATCTCATTATTATTAATATACATTACCCCGTGATACTTATGGTATCCCGATACATATACAAGATCCCTTGTATTTCTAACACTATTACCAATTTTAAACATCATTTGGGTCATTTAATATGTTATTATTAGTCGTTTAAACATAGCTAGAGGCGTATATTATCCCTTTTATAACAAACATTATTTAACATATTTATTCCCGCTTATATACTGTATCATATTATATACACTTACTTAATTTGTCTTTAGAGAATTAGAATAGTTGTAATATTCCCCTTGTCATTAGTGCCACCACCAGACTAATTAGGCCATTGGAACTATATCATAATCATATTATAATATTTTAAGCCACAATATTATATCATTTTTACATTTTATTCCTTTTATATATCCACTTTTACCGTATACTTAGTCTTACAACATATATATATAAATTATACCACTTTTTCCTTAATATTTATCATTTGTATCATAGGTTTTAATTAGATTCAAAATACATATGAATAAGTTTTTATCTTCCCGATTATATATTTTTTATTTTATTTTTTAATGGTTTTTTTCTCAAATCCTTATATTTATCACTTAATACTCAACCACTAATTCGGACGGTCCCGACATATTCCTCTGTCACCTATTTAAATTATCGTTAAATAAATAAACAGGTTTTCCTCTTTTACATAGCAACTGCTGATTATGGCCCTATTTAAAAACCCATTGGTCGAAAAATCCAAATCGGGTGGAGCTTCAAGTTCTATGTAGTTTTGCATTAACCACATCTGCCCACCAACTGATGACGCGCTAGTATACTTTTTCTGATTGGGCGCTTGTTCCGGTTGCCGGGCAACGTTTTAGGATTTATACTAGCGGGACTCACGTAGCCTCACGCTGCTCCTGATGACGTCAGTCTTATGACGAAACGCGTAGAGCGTAGGCACGTCAGTTCCGCACCTTGAGACGCACATCCGGCCGTTGAGGCGCACGGCGTCCGGATATACCGCTATACGAGGGGTTCGCGGTCCCTACTTTCTTACAGAAGCTTTATCCGGTTTTTAAATGTGAGTACTTGATTTTATCTGCTTAATAAATGAACATACATTACGGTACTTCACTATATGAGTGTTTCTTTACCCATATAATCCCGGACATCATCCTTGCTGGAGCGCTGCTCATTACCCTATTTGCACATCGCTCATCCCCATTAACCACCATTTGAGGGAGGAAATACCACTGGTCCCACCAGGAAGGGAGAGGCTTACCGAGGCTCATCCGGGTTTTTACCCCAATTATCCAACGCTGGTTACCCCTGTAGGGGTGCCGCTCTCTGGTGAGTGCGGGCTTTTTAGGAAGGGGAGCACGGAATTCCCTCACCCAGCACCCACATCCTGATCCACACCAGGAGACACCCCCTCTATCCATGCGATTTTCTTTGGCACGTCCTATCACCATATTGCACGTTTTTGGACTATTATATCGAGCATATATTTTGCTTTGGATTTTTTCTCACTTTTAATATGGACTAATTTATTATTATTTATATTCATATTTATTTAACCACCAGAAATTCACCTATTTATTTGTTTTTTATCATCCACTTGGCACATCTTATGCATTTTTATACTACTTGGCTTGTTTCTATATTTATCTGATTTTGCTTAGATACCCATTTTTTTGCACTTCACTTAGTTTTTTGACTTAATTATAGCACCTGGCACTTTCTAGTCACTCAGATTTTGATCAACACTGCCACCTAGTGTTCACACCAATTATTTTAAGAGTCACCACTTTTTGAACTTTTGGGATACTTTACTGCTTTTATTGATTGGGTTACCTTATTAGTGTATTGCTATCAAGTATTTATTTGTGATATTTATTGATGAATGGTTAAATTTTTTTATTAATTTATTGACATCTTTAAATATTTATTGTGACTTACCATTAAGACCATTAGTTATATTATAGGGACCACCACCCACAGTAATAACTTTTTCGGAACATTTTAATGTACCTAGATCTATGAGACACACTTTTACATTTTAATTTAGCATTTGGCAGCGCCAGTTACCCTAATATCTTCTCCATTTTCAGATATAGTTTTACTATATTTTTGGGGTAGGCTGCAGCCAACCACACAATTAGATCCATTAGCGCGGAATTCTTTCTTCAATATCCAGAGAGGGAGAAGTATACCTTTTCTACTTAATACCAATCGTCTTAGGAGCAGGTCTAATATTCCAGAGGACACTGTTAACCAACGTACGTTCAGAGAAACAGCATTATTATTTTTCTTATTTGTCTACAGTTGAACAATGTTCACCAATTTTTAATTCACATGCATTTAGCGGTGTAACAGGTACATGACCTCTGAAATGAGACCCCAATTGAATTTTCTATTATTTTTCAACAAAATGTAATTTAGACACTTACCAGAGTTAGAAAAAATACATGACTGAAGACAGATTGCGCTCAGGTTTTACTAACAAAGATTGACCAAACCAGAACACTCACTTTTCTTTGACTTGTCCTTTTCAGATTTCTTTTTGTCAGACTTGGGTTTTACGGTCACATTTGCTTCCTCTACCATACCCCCCTTCTGAATCTTTGCTTCCTTCTTGTCCTTTGCCTTTTTGGCTGGTTTTTGAATCTGCTTTTCGAGGTCATGGGAGATCTTGCGTTTCTTGCCGCTCTTCGCCTTATCAGACAGCGAAGGGAGCTCTGTAGTAGGCTGGCCACTCTTGTCATCTCCTGAGGTCGGACTCTCAGGGACCCATGTAGAAGCCAGAAACGGCTGAGGTAGAGGACTTTTCTTGGGTACATCATTCTGTACTGGAGGCGTGGAAAAATCAATGACTGGGGTCTCAGCAGCTTTCTTAGATATTTTGATCTTCTTTGCTTTCTTTGGGCTCCTTCCTTCCAGTAGGGCTAAAACAGTTTCTTCTTCGGATTCCAGCAAGGCTAGAAGAAAAGGTACAGATGGGGAATGAACAGTGCAAACAGAGCTAAAAATTGTTATTAGTAATCTGCTAAATACACCAAACAATATTTAAAGAGACTGTCATTAAAGCTGAACTCTAGAAAGATATAAAAAAAATAATGGGAAGTCAGAGAATTTAGTTCATGGGTGTGCTGCTTCTCCATCACTACTCTGTCAGAGGACAGGGGAGGGACAAGGCTTGCCAGAGTCACTAAACTGCAAAAGGGCTGTATAAATGTTAGTACAATCATTTTAAATATGTAGAGTAGGCACTGTGTAATAGACTGGAGAGAGAGAAAGACAATCCTTTGGCAGGTAAAATAGTTCCCTTAAATTGCATCTCATCTATTTGGCCGTTTGCATTTTGTATCTGTGGGTCTTTTATCAGGTAAACACTTAGAGGTGCTTGCATATACCTGCAGAAACCGCCAACGAACTGCTATTACAGCCAAATACCAAGCCTATTCTTGTTGGCCATCATCATAATAATGGCCATAAGCAATGTGTGGGAACGAACACTGTAGCCATAGCCTCCAAAACAACTTAGAAGAATAGCTTAATTTGGGAACCCAAGTTTGAATATCCATTCAACGGTTGTAGTACTTGCAAATTACATCAAAGGTGACATTTAGGGCCCATTCACACAATCATACATGGCCGCAGATGTGCAATTGGAGACACTGTGCAGACCTGATGATCCTGATGCATTGCACAGTTTACCTTTTATTTTTCAGAAAAATGTATAGATTGCTCATAAGTGACATTTTAATACAGTTCTAATAATAGCAGCAGTGTTGCAATGTAGTGGCTCATGCCGCAACCTGCTGCACTAAAAAGTAGTAAATGCATGCAGTATTTTTTTTTAACACATATTACAGCAATGCTGTGGTGTGAACTGACACCAATGGAAACAAGACATTTTGCCTTGTCTGTGTGTTGGGGCTGCGTTGGAAATTATTGACAAGCGTAGCCCCATGGCATCTGGTGTAAACAGACCACTAATAATGCTGCGACCAGATAATGCTTTTAAAAAACAAACAAAAAAACCTAGTCTAAAGCCAGCAGAGCACAATAGAATTTGTTGATCATAATGTATAAACGTCACATGACTGGCTCGCTTCCAATCATGGATTTCCCTCTGCTGCGTTAAGCAGATCAAGCTCCTTAGAGCATCAGAAGGTTAAAACACACTTAGGCCCATATATATATATATTTTTTTTTTTAAAAGAAGACTTCTCCTGCAGCCAATCGAAACCTTAGATGACTCTGGTTGAGTAGACTTGCTGTCCACCCTGAAATATCAGTTTTGTGTGGAGTTTTAGTGTTACTATTAAATGTCCACTATTTAAAAAAAAAAAAAAAAGTATCTACTTACCTACTGCAGATGGGGATTGTTCTGGAGGAGCCATTGGCGGAACGGATAATGTATTAGGCTGTACTTTGTTTTTAGCCTCCTTTTTCTTACTTTTTTCAGAAATCGAATCCAATATGCTTGTGGTTTCTGGGGCTCTCTTCCTTTTCTTCGGAGTGGTTATCACAGGAGAAATAACTTTGGGGAGAGGCTTGAAAATGAAATAAAAGTCCTGTTAAGCTACATATATTCACTAAAGACTGCTTTGTGAACATACATGACAGAATTGAGGAGGAAATAAACATGTTCTCATTGAATTCAGTGATACCTGAGAATCTTTTGGCTTGCTGTCACCTGATGGTGTTGAAGGAACTGCTGACTTAATCTTTTTTAGATCTATTACAAACACAAAAAAATGTATGACACAAATACTAAAACCACTTGCATAAGTTACTTTAAGAAATGTACAAAATGAGTGCAAAAGTGTGTTTCTCTTACCAGTGCTTGGCATTTTGCCAACACTTCTTCCAGTTGGCTTCTGGCTAGATGTGATATTTCCAGTGGCAGCACCTTTATCCTGTAATACAAACATTTTAGTCCTCTCACATTTCCATGGCCTGCCCTCCACACTTAATGAATCTTTGAGCCAACATATAGACACAAAATCCAAAATGAGCCTAGATTTTCTTAGTAAAACCACTTATAGTAAATTTGTGATCTTAACATTTTCTGAACAGTAAAAATGACAAAAGTTCACCTCCTAAAAACAAAAAGAAAGCTGAAAACGGGTATAAAATGCAGGCACCTTGAGAACTTATCAGGAACATCTATCATTGCTGTCTGCTAGGGCTAAATGCAAAGTGGTTCTTCATTGGCAAAGCCTAAGCGCTTTCAGGTAGTGATGGCACATACCTGTTCTCATCTGCCACACACATTCTTATTTGCATTGTAGTCAGTTCAGCATAGGGCTATGACCCAATAGAAATGTAAAGGGGCAGGTGGGGTTGGGCAAGCTCCGACACTACAATTGGTGGAGCTTTGGCTGTTGAGAACAGCTTGGTATTCAAGCATAGGAAAGTTGCAGGAGATGCGCAGGGGTGCTTACTATTGATACCTGCTAGAACCGATGCTTATGCTAGGATTGAGAACCAGTGCCTGTGAAATGGGTATAGCCAGTGGGGGTAGGGCAACTCTTTGTGTCCAACCTCTGACTACCAGGACCTATACATTAATTGCCTCCTGTGTCCCATAATTACCGGCTCATGTCACTATGCAAGCTTAACTTAGGCTTTAGAGTCCAACTCAATTCTAGTAATTTTTCATCTTAATTATAACCCAATACTCAATATGTTATGATTGGTGTAAGATTTTTACTTGGTAATTACCTAAAAATATATTTTTTTGCTTTACCCTTACTTTTTATACCTTATTAGAAATGATAGACTTGGAAGCTGAGTAACCTTTCCTTAGACCTTCATAAAGGACAAAAAGGAACCAACGAATTGCAGTAGTATACACAAAATCACATCAAAAGTGTGAAAAGCCTTCTCCTCTGGCATCTGCAGCTTAGGACAGAAAGATGGCAACACAATGCCCTGGTTAAGATAGAAGGAAGAAATCCCCTTAGGTAAAAATTACACCCGAGTCTACAGAACCACCTTCTTGTGGGGGAGCACCAGGAACAATTCAGGAAAGAGTTGCCATTTCTAGAACTCTGAAAGCCAAAGTAATGGCAACCAGAAAAAAAAATGTTTTTTTTTTTTTACTTACCATAAAACCCATTTCTCTGGTGTTAATTGACGGACACAGCTCCTGTCATTCTTGACCACTGGGTTATGCTGCCCCCTACAGGAGTAGGACACTAGGCAGAAAAAACTTCTGACTACACCCATGGGCAGTCCCAGGGGGTATACTCCCTCTTCCTGCTATAGTCATTTAGTTTTGTTACAAGCACTGTCAGGAGAATTATAACTCTAGAGGGGTGGGTGCTGTGTCTGTCAATGAACATCAAAGAAATGGATTTTACAGTAAGTCAAAAATCCCATTTTCTCTTTTGTTCATTGAGCGACACAGCTCCTGTCATTCTATACCATTGGCACGTCTCAAAGCAGTGTCAAACATGAGGGGTGGGAAACAGCAAAAAATTCCCAAGGCTAAACAGTAGTCGACCAGGCGACAGCGACAGGGGCTCAACCAAAACAACTGTAGCCCACCTGAAAAAACAATACACCCTCAAAGAGGATCAGGTCCTCTTAATAGTAGCCTGCAAAACCTTGCGGCCAAAGGAAGCATCCACAGATCCCAAAGCATCCATTTTATAAGTGTGCACCGACGACCAGGTGGCCACCTTGCAAACCTGTGTCACTGACGCCTGATGACAGAAGGCCCAGGAGGCACAAAGCGCCCTAGTAGAGTGTGCCTTGAAAGGGAAAGGGGGAACCTGACACCTGATGCAATAGGCCTGGACCACCATCTGTCTGATCTATCTGGAAATGGTCGCAGAGTAAGCGGACAACCCTTTGCAAGGTCCACCCGTGAGCACAAATAGAGAGTATGACTTCCTGAAAAACGCCATAGCTGCCAGGTACACCCGAATTTTCCGGATCACATCCAAGGCATGCAAAGCAAATTTCCTTTGGATGTTTAGGCCTGGGACACAGAGAAGGCAACACAAGGTCTTTATTCAAATGAAAGTCAGAGACCACATTTGGAAGGAATGACTGACAGCAGCGAAGCACCACCTTATTCTTTTGAATCATCAAATAAGGTGAGCGACAGGATAACGCAGCCAGTTCCAACACCCTGTGCGCAGAAGAGATAGCCACCAAAAAGGCCACCATCTGGGACAGAGTAAGGAGGGGAATCTCCAGAATATTTTCAAAGGGAGGCTTCAGTAGAGCTGAACGCACCAAATTAATATCCCAAAGCTGCAACGGAGCCCGCACTGGAGGAACCAAATGTCGGACACCCTGAAGAAAGGTATGCCCCAGGGAGTGTGTGGCCAAAGGTCTTTGGAAAAAGACCACCAAGGCCGAGACCTGGTCCTTGATGGTACTCAAGGCCAAATTCTGTTCAACCCCCCCGTTGAAGGAAGGTTAAGATACGAGCCACTGAGAAGGAGCGAGGATGAACCCCAAGAGACTCACACCACGCAATGTACGTGTGAGTTTCTTGGGGTTCATCCTCGCATGAAAATGGCCGCCAGACTACACAAACATGGTCGCCATGTATAGGAATACACAAGGCTACAAGAAAGTGGTGGCACCACAAGGCCTACAGGGACCCAAAAATTGGGAGACCAGGCCGCAGGCCAGATCCAGGTAGGACAGTAGCCCCCCCTGCCCCCATCGTCAGTGTCCTACCCCCACCCTAAGAAAGTGGTCAGACCACTCCAAAAAAATACATCCCCAGTCCGGCAGTTGATTGTAGATCTCAGAGGAAAAATCCAGGAGTAAAAAGTTTCCCATCTAAAAAATTTTGGCAGGACCAAAGATCCCAGCAAGGAACTAGGTCCTTACTCCTGACTAGGCAGAAAAAAAAACATGACTATAGTTTTATAGTCACTATAAAAAAAGAAACTATAGCAGGAAGAGGCAGTATACCTCCTGGGACTGCCCATGGGTGTAGCCAGAAGTTTTTTTCTGCCTAGTGTCCTACTCCTGTAGGGGGCAGCATAACCCAATGGTCAAGAATGACAGAAGCTGTGTCCGTCAATGAACGAAAGAGAAATAACCTTTTGTGTCAGGACTAAGGGAATATCCTGGAAGGGTTCAACTGGAGAGTCCCACAATTTAGAAGTACCAAGCTGGGGTCCCACGGAATCAAAAGGAGCATGGCGAGTGGAACAATACACATGACGAGCTTCACAAAGGCCTACACCAACGAATGGGAAGCAATCAGTTTCTGAAATAAAGATTGCCAGGGTCAAGTTTGACCACTGATTGTACTCAAAGCCAGTCCCAAATCAACTTTGATTGGCAGGAAAACCAGGAGGCAATCCTCAATTTATGAAAATGAAAGTCCCTAGCCTCACAACAAGCAAAAAAAGATACTTAAAAAAACTGAAGCCTTGCCTAACGGGAGAGGTTATGCCTTGGTGGGCACTCCCTGTCTTTTATTGTCCGTGTTAAATCAACTGAAGGTGGCAGCATAACCCTATTATAATGGATACAAAGATGCTCTGTGACCCAGATGTACTCCTTTCCTCCTTGGTGAAATAGCTGCCTCTTGCCCTCACAATTCAGTATTCAGTATTATGCTGGCAGAGCTGAGTATCAGCCACACCTCCTCATTACAACTGTACTCCCACAGACTTATTTGTAGATTTTAGAGAAAGAGTGGGTTTGTCTGACAAGGTCCGTTATTTCACTGACCAGTCACATGTTGGGTAAAGGACAGCCTTCCCTGACAGACAGGGCTGTGTGGTGTGACAGAGCTGTGGAACTCACAAATACAAATACTTTGGAAGGTAAAGCAGCTCCCTTGTATTTTATCTGGGTATTTTTCTTTCCCCCTGGAGTTCAGCTTTAGGTTTGTATATTTTATGTTCTAAAGAAAACAGTAGCAAGAAGAACTAACTCCCCATTGCTTAACTTGAATAACTGCTGTATGTCATCAGTGGAGAGACCCTACTGGCAGGCTCATGATCTATAAAAAATCCTTGGTTGTTTATCATCAAAACATCAGTTCTTTTTAAGCATCTGTCTTAGCTAAAGGGGCAATTTACTACTTTTCCTTTACCTTTTTCACCTTTTTCACAGGTTCCTCTTTATCAGAGTCACTCTCCTCTGAACTGCTCTCTTGCTTCTTCTGTAGCACTGCAGGACTCTGTGTTGTAGTCTTCCTAACACTAGGCTCTGCTGCGGGTTTTGGAGTAGCTGCAGTAAGCTAGAAAGAAAAAAAAAAAAAGCAAAGACCTATGACTACAGGAACAAACTTAAGATCTTGCAAACCCCAGGATGTACTGCAATCACATGTCTCAGCCATCCATGCTAGAATGTGGTATTAAGTACATAAGCAAGAGGCTGTGTGGTGTTAGAGTTGTGAAAAATAAAATACAACTTTCAGGTAAAGCAACTGCCTTATATGTATTTTATATGTGCATTTAGCATTTTGACCAGTGTTCAGCTTTAAGTCTTTTTGTATGAAGCGCACAGCAGCAAGAGGAAATGAAGTATCACTGCTTCAAGCATCAATTGTTTTATAGGCTTATTGATAAAGCTTAAAGGTGAATTTACCCCTATTCCTTTACCTTTTTCACAGGTTCCTCTTCATCAGAGTCACTCTCCTCTGAACTGCTCTCTTGCTTCTTCTGTAGCACTGCAGGACTCTGTGTTGTAGTCTTCCTAACACTAGGCTGTGCTGCAGGTTTTGGAGTAGCTGCAGGAGGCTAGAGAGAAAAATGCACAGACCTATTACTACAGGCATAAAACGTTAGAACTTGCAATTCTCAGAGTGTAATGCAATTATGTCTTCACCATCCATGCTCAAAGTTTGGTATTAAAATACATCTTTTTTTGTGAAATACAGAAAGTTTCTAGTAGTGACCAAAAGTTAGATGCCTTGCTGTCATTTGGATTCTCTAGCTCCAATATTTAGGAAGTCACTGACCAGGGCCTGTGGGTGGCTGGCTGGCTCGCTGGTACAGGGCCTGTGGGTGGCTGGCTGGCTCGCTGGTACAGGGCCTGTGGGTGGCTGGCTGGCTCGCTGGTACAGGGCCTGTGGGTGGCTGGCTGGCTCGCTGGTACAGGGCCTGTGGGTGCCTAGCTGGCTCGCTGGTACAGGGCCTGTGGGTGCCTAGCTGGCTCGCTGGTACAGGGCCTGTGGGTGCCTAGCTGGCTCGCTGGTACAGGGCCTGTGGGTGCCTAGCTGGCTCGCTGGTACAGGGCCTGTGGGTGCCTAGCTGGCTCGCTGGTACAGGGCCTGTGGGTGCCTAGCTGGCTCGCTGGTACAGGGCCTGTGGGTGCCTAGCTGGCTCGCTGGTACAGGGCCTGTGGGTGCCTAGCTGGCTCGCTGGTACAGGGCCTGTATGGCTGTGATACACTCCCGCGAAACTAGTCCAGACTCCAGACAAGGCTGTCCAAGGCAGGGCAGGCGGCCTAAGAAGGCAGAATGACGTCACAAAAATATCGGCAATATTGGCCAGTTCCGGGGGCCGATACCGATATATCGGGGTAAGTGCATATCGGCCTTGCGGATAATCGGTTTATCCCTACTAAGCGCCCTCGTAGAATGCACCCTGACAGGGAAAGGAACCTGACCGTTAATAGAATAGGCCTGCACCACCGTCTACCTGATCCATCTGGAAATGGTCGCAGCAGATGCGGCCTGCCCCTTACGAGGTCCATCCATAAGAACAAACAAAGGATCGGATTTCCGAATCTACTCCATCACCTCCAGGTACACCTGAAATGCCCCAACTACATCAAAGGAATGTAGCGCAATTTCTCTAGGATGTTTTGGCTTAGTACATAAGGACGGCAACACAATATCTACATTTAAATGAAACCCCGAGACAACCTTCGGAAGGAACTCCTGACAGGGTCGTAACACCACTTTGTCCCTGTGAACCACCAGGAAAGGCGACCGACATGACAAAGCAGCCAACTCAGACACCCTACGCGCAGAAGTAATAGCGACCAAAAATGTCACCTTCTGCGACAGAGTGAGCAAAGTAAGTTCACAAATGTTTTCAAAAGGAGGCTTTTGAATTATCAACAGTACCAAATTGAGATCCCACGGAGGTACCAGGGATCACACCAGAGGAGCCAGATGGCAAACTCCCTGCACAAAAGTGTGAACCAAGGACTTCGCCGTCAACAGCCTTTGGGTAAAATGTGGCCAAAGCGGAAATCTAGCCCTTGATTGTGCCTAGAATCAAACGTTGATCTACACCTAATTGAAGAAACTCCCAACAGGCGACACATAGAAAAGGAACGGAGATAAACCCCCCGAGAATCCCACCAAGTACCAGAATGACTGCAACCCCTTCAACATTGATTCTGCGTAGCAGTCTTGACAGAAGTTGTATTAGAGGAGACGCTTAAATCAGACGATACGGACCCCAAGGGGCCACTAGGGCGTCTGCCAGAGGATCCACAGACCTCTATACGAACCTCTGCACCTTCCTGTTGAGACGGAAGGCCAACAGGTTCAAATCGGGTGTCCCCCACATGAGGCACAGCTGAAGAAACACCTCCCGGGTGAAGAGACCATTCTCCCCAATCCAACATCTGCCGACTAAGATAGTCAGCTTGCCAATTCTCTACCCACCGAATGAGCACAGCAGAGAGGGCTGCAACATATAGTTCTGCCCACCCCAGGATGCTGGCTATTTCCTGGGCCGCCAGGGCACTCTTTGATCCCCCTTGATGATCGACATATGCCACAGCCGTAGCATTATCCGATTGTATCCTCACAGGGCATCCCTGCAGACGATCCGTCCACTGGGACAGACAAAGTCTGATTGCCCAAATCTTCAGTATGTTGCTCGGCAGACTGGATTCCTCTCAAGTCCAAACACCTTGGGCCGAGTACACTCCGAAGACACCTCCACACCTAGAAAGACTGGAAAGACAGTAATCACTGTCCAATACAGGGGAAGAAAGGATTTTCCCAGGTGAAGTGCTGGGAAGCGAAGCCATCATATCAGAGTACCCCGACTGAATAGGATCAGATCGTCCCGACAGCAGATCCTTGTTCCATTTGGCCAGAATCTCTCTTTGCTGAGGCCTGGTATGGAACTGAGAAAACAGAACTGCCTCGAAGGTGGAAGTCCTGAGGAACGACCAACGGTTGAACAACAGGAGCCGAATCGCATCCTGCAA
The DNA here is from genome assembly GCF_965119305.1 of Pelophylax lessonae. NCBI lineage: Eukaryota > Metazoa > Chordata > Amphibia > Anura > Ranidae > Pelophylax > Pelophylax lessonae. The sequence continues at coordinate 452,968,490 of NC_138771.1, read as the reverse complement.
GTTCAGTAGTTTGACCTGTGGAAGAAACACCCGGGCCGATGCTGAATTCAGCGTCAGACCCAAGTAGTCCAACTTGGTGGACGGAGTCAAAGCCGATTTCTAAAAATTCAGTGTCCATCCGAAATCCTGTAGAGTTTGCACAGTAATGTCCAAGTCGACTACTAGAGCCGCAGAAGCAGATCATCCAGGTAACCTAGTACCACAATCCTCTTCTGCAAAAGCAAGGCCAACACCAGGGCAAAACCTTTGTGAACAACCGAGGAGTTAAAGCAAGACCAAAGGGTAATGCCATGAATTGATAAATGCTCCTCGCCCACAGCAAAATGAAGAAAACGTTGATACCCAACATATATTGTTATATGAAGGTAAGCGTTCTTGAGATTGATAGAAGCCAGAAGATCGCCTTGATAAAAGGAAAGCCACTACCGTGCGGATGGACTTCATCCAAAATTTCTGAACCCGCACAAAGTGTTTCAGAACCTCAAGGTCCAAAATTTGGCGAACCTTGCCTTCCTTCCTGGGAACTGTAAACATATTTGAATAAAATCCATGAAAACGTTCCAACTGTGGAACCGACAAAATGACTCCTTGTGCCAACAGGTCCTGCACTGCCCCATAGAGACCCTGCAGCCGATTGTGAGACAGGCATAAGTTGGAAAGAAGCTTTCCAAAGGCAAGGACTGAAACTCAATCTTGTAGCCAAACCAAATCAACTCATGGACCCATTTGTCCTGAATGAGCAAAGTCCATGGGTCCGGAAAGAAGCGAAGACGTCCCCCCACCCCAGCTGCGGGTGAGAGTGCCCCTTCAGGCTGGGGAAAGCTGTCGAACGATAGAGAAAACTGGATTTTTGTAAGAACTTACCGTAAAATCCTTTTCTCTGAAGTTCGACAGGCGCAGCTCTTCCTATTCATAGACTCATACGGTTATGCTCCTCCTTCTAGGGGTAGACACTAGGTGGAAAAAAACTTGTCCATGCCTATGGGGGCTGTCCCAGCAGGCATAACCCCTCAGGCTCTGCCATTTTCAAACAGTCTGGTTGCAAGCAGTGTTAGAAAAAAAAAAAAAAACATCTCTCAGAAATAGAGGGGCAGGTGCCGCGTCTGTCGAACTTCAGAGAAAAGGATTTTAAGGTAAGTTCTTACAAAAATCCAGTTCTCTATCGTTCGACAGACGCAGCTCTTCCTATTCATAGACTCATAGGGATGTCCCAAAGCAGTATATCATGAGGGGTGGGAACAATACAGAAACAAAAAACTGAATTCCAAAATGACTTAAGTAGCCAACTAGGTAAAATAGAGCTCAATCAGGAACAACTGGAGCTCACCCGAAAACAATGGAACCCTCAGAAGAGAAACAAACTGAATTCTCTTTTAAACTGCAGCCTGCAAAAAACTTTGGGGCCAAAAGAAGCATCCGCTGATGCCAACACATTTACCTTGTAGAATATCGTGAACGTAGGCACAGATGACCAAGTTGCCACCTTGCAAACTTGTAACACCGACGTCTAATGGCGAAAAGCCCAAGAGACAATCAGCGCTATTGTAGAGTGAGCCTTCACTGGGAAAGGAGGAACCTGACCCTTTAGTGAATAGGCTTGTCCAACTGTCTGCCTGATCCATCTGGAAATGGTCGCAGTAGACGCAGCCATACCCTTACGAGGTCCATCAAAAAGGACTAAAGGAGCGTCTGATTTTTGAAAGGACTCAGTAGTCTGTAAATAGACCCCGATTGCCCGAACCTCAGCCAAAGAATGCGACGCATGCTTCATCAGATGCTGAGGTTTAGGACAGTGAAGGCAATACAATATCTTCATTCAGATGAAAATCAGAAACCACCTTAGGAAGGAACAACTAATTAGGTCGAAGTACCATCTTATCTATATGTACCACCAGATAAGGTGATCGATAAGACAACGCCGCCAGTCAGACACTCTGTGGGCAGAAGTGATAGCCACCAAGAAGGCAACCTTCTGAGACAAGGACAGCAGCGAAAGCCACTGAAGTCTTTCAAAAGGCAGCATTTAAAGAACAGATAACACCATGAAATGTACGATTTCCACGTACAATGAGACTACTTCCTGGCCTTCAATAGTGTAGGAATCACAGAGTCAAAAAGACCTCTATTCCTCAACACCTGGCTTTCAACAGCCATGCTTTTAAAGCCAGCGACTAAAGCAGGATGAAAGATTAGGCATTGAGACAGCAGATCTTCCCAGAGAGGAAGCCTCCAAGGAGCATTCGCGACTAACCTTACCAGAACTGCGTACCAAGATCGGCCACCAGAATGACCAGAATTCTCCCCCCCCATCCTGTGTAAAAGTCTTGGCAGGAGGAGATTCAAAGTATGGAAAGCATAACTCAGTCGGTACTGACCCCAAAAGTGCCACCAGTGCATCTTGGTGTCGGTCAAAGGATACCAAAACCTGGCTACGAACCTCTGAACCGTTTAGGGGAGGCAAGAAGCAAACAAATGGACCTTGGGTGGCCCCCCTCGGACACATAGGAGATGAAAAAGCCTGCGGGTGAGGGAACCACTCCCGGAGCGCCAAGACACACTTGGTGCCTGCCACCTAGGTTATCACAATAAGCCACAGCCGTGGCATAGGCAGATTGAATCCGGACAGGACAATCTTGCAGACGAGTTGCCCAGTGACTCATGCCAAACCTTATTGCCCTGAGCCTCTGCAATTTCGCAGAACAGACAGACTGCAAACAGCAACCGGATAGCGCCCTGTAACTTTTGCAGCTTGTAAGAGGGAAGACCCTCACCAAAAGCGGAATCCCATCTATAAAGCGTACTTGAGAGGAACCCGGCTCTGGAAAGAATCAAAGACGTACCCAGACCCCAGAAACACGTGAGGGTGCCCCATCACACAGATGAAGATTCATCTGCAGATCTAGCCTGGTCCGTCTCTGATTTACCTGAGCAGGTCTTTTCGGAACCCCCAGAAAACCTGAACTTCAGTACCGTTGCTTGCGACCCGGAGGTACGAACTGGCTGCCTACAGGCAGCAAAAAAAGACCCCCCCGTCTAACACATGGTGCCTTGTCCTTAGGGGATTGAGGAAGAAGAGTACTCTTACCCCCAGTGAGGCCTTTGATCAGCTCATTCAGAGAGGATCCAGACAGCCTCTCCCCTGTGAAAGGAAGATCAGTCAAGGCCTTTAGGGAAGCCTGGTCAGCAGACCAGCTCTTTAGCCACACTATGCGCCTAATAGCAATCCCCACTGCCGGCGCCCTGGCCACTAACAGGGCTACATCCAGGGACGTATCACACATGAACACCAAGGCTTGAGCCAACTGGTCCATCAGTTCCGGCACCGCAGGGGGGAGCCGTTCAGCTTCCAAGCTACTTTTAAGTAACTTCACCCATTCAGTAGCAGCCTGCACTACCAGAACGTCCACAAAGGTAGACTTCAACATGTAACCTGCTACCATGTGTAAATGGCGGGACAAGGATTCCACCTATCTATCCACAGGATCCACAAAAGTTGGAGACTCTTCCACTGGTACCAGAGTCGCTTTATTCAACCTGGTCACTGAAAAATCTACTTTTGGTGGTACAGTCCACCTAGTGGACACTGAGTCTGCAAAGGGGTAAAGGCGTGCAAAACGCTTAGGCACCACCAACATGTGCTTAATGCGTAGTCATTGTTCATCCACAATAGTGTGAAAATATTCTGGACAAGGAACACCTTGCTCAACTCACGGGATTTGCGGGAGCCAAAAAGACATCTGCGTACCCAGGCAGTGTGGGATCATCAGCTATTTTTAAAGTTTCTCGCACGGAAACCATCAGGGCTTCCACCAATGCGCGTTCCCGCACGGCAGCTGATGAGGACAGGTCCTCTTCACCTTCAGAATGCGAAGACACCAGCCCCTCAAGGTGGTCTGCATCTGCGGCGACCATATCTATATCAGAGTCCGAAGACCATGCCGATGGAGGTGAGGGCATACGACGTTTGCAGGTGGCCACAACAGAACAGACAAATTCCACTTTTGACATCAGGCTTTGCAAAAAAAAAAAAAATAAAAAACTTAAATTTCTGGCTGCAACTGTGAACTCGAGGGTCCCGCAGTCATTTCCAGGGGGTCTGCAGGTGAAATTTTATCCTGGGACTCCATTTTGCAAAAAAAAAAATATTTTTTGTGTATGTCCCTTTAAGACCGCAAAAAAACGCAGCCCCATCGCTAATACTGTCGGACCCCCAACCATGATTAGTAGATTATATATAGTATAATAGCAGAGCAGGAGGGAGAAAAAACCTACAGGGAGCCCCCAGAAAACTTTACCAGAGCCCGGAGGAAAAACGTCCAGTCTGATCAGTGTAGAAAAAGAAAGTAACACTGAGCTGCACAGGAAGAGGAAGAAGCTCTGCCTCCATCATGAAAAAAGCCTGCTGCATGTCTGTCCAGCCCACGGACCTCAAGAAAATGGCCGCAATACAGAGATCATGAACCACAGCAAAATGGCGCACCCCACGGCGCACCATGCAGTCTTCGGGACCCCCAGGGAGGGTCCCAGAATAGAAGGCATCAAAAGGGTCCCTAATCAGGGATCCACTCAGGACATCCACCCCCCTCAAATAAGCGCAGAAGCGGCCGCATTATTAACGCCCGCCCCCTCCCCCCGAGTTAAAAACCTGCTTGGGGAGGGAAAATGCCAAGGGGTATAGCCTAAAGGGTACCAGGGAACCCCTAAGGTCCGACCATTGCAGGGAGGGACCCACGCCTGCCCCGCGACCTCCAGGGGTTTTGGGGTGACAGAGTACTCACCATACCATGAGCCTGAGGGGTTAGTCCTCTCAAACAGCAGCCTGCAAAACCTTGCGGCCAAAAGCAGCATCCGTAGATGCCAACACATCCACTTTGTAAAATTTTGTGAAAGTGTGCTTTAACAGGAAAAGGAGGATCCTGACCCTTAATGGAATAGGCCTGCACCATTGTCTGCCTGATCCATCTGGAAATGGTCACAGAAGACACGGTCAGCCCTTTACGAGGTCCATCCGTAAGGACAAATAGTGAGTCTGATTTCTGAAATGATGTAGTCCTTGCCAGGTAAACCCTGATTGCCCCGAACCACATCCAGAGAATGCAGGGGAATTTCCTTAGGGTGCTTAGGCTTAGGATACAAGGAAGGCAACACAATGTCTTCATTTAAGTGAAAGCCAGAGACGGCCCTAGGAAGGAACAACTGCCAGAGACGAAGCACTACTTTGTCTCTATGAACCAAAACACAACGCAGCCAACTCAGACACCCTGTGTGCAGATGTAATAGCCACCAAGAAAGCTACCTTCTGAGACAAAGTAAGCAGAGAAATCTCGCAAATATTTTCGAAAGGTGGTTTCTTAGGAACCGACAGCACCAAAATGGAGGTCCCACGGAGGCAACAGAGACCACACCGGGTGAGCAGAGTGGCGGACCCCCTGGACAAAGTTGTGAACCAAAGAATGCGTAGCCAATGGGCATTGAAAGAAAATCGCTAAGGCTGAAACCTGGCCCTTGATGGTGCCCAAAGCCAAACGCTGATCAACACCTCTTTGGAGAAACTCCACAATTCGAGTCATGGAAAAGGAACGGGCTTCAGGCAGAAGAGGGCGCCCCTTCAGGCAGAAGAGGGCGCCCCTTCAGGCAGAAGAGGGCGCCCCTTCAGGCAGAAGAGGGCGCCCCTTCAGGCAGAAGAGGGCGCCCCTTCAGGCAGAAGAGGGCGCCCCTTCAGGCAGAAGAGGGCAGGTGTGGGTGAATGGGGGGTGGTCCACATAAATAGGGGGGGGGGGAATGCTATGTGAAGAAAAAGGAGATCCCGAGGGTCCGACGTCACAGGGAGGGGCCCACGTCCACCCCAAAAGGCCACCAGGGGAGAAGGGAGGGGGGACACTACTTACCACACCATGGCACCGGGTGGGCACCACTCCAGGCAGACCACCGCACCATCGGAATGGGGATGCTGTGGTCCAGAGGCACGCTGCAACTCAGGCTGGGATCAGGTTGTGTGCGTCCTCACGAGACGTTTAACTCAACGGCCAGCCCCGTCCAGTGGGGCTATGTCGTGGTCGACCTAGCACAGAGGTGAGGCCTGCGGGCACTCGCTGGCCAGACTGGGAGACCATAAGTATCTAGGATATTCAGTACGCCCAGTCCAGCAGCTGATCGAAGTTCTAACAGGAACAGAAAATTGAATTTTTTCCTCTTTTTCTATTTAAAAAGGAAAAAATGCTAGGACCAGAGATCCCAGCAAGGAACTAGATCCTTACTCCTGACTAGGCAGTGCCTATAGCAGGAAGTGGTGGTATATCCTCTAGGACTGCCCCATAGGCGTGGTAAATATTTTTCCTGCCTACTGTCCTACCCCTGTAGGGGGCAGTATAACTCATCGGTCAAGAAGATCTGGAGCGGTGTGTCAATGAACGAAAGAAAAAGTGGAATTTACCCCTATTGCTTACCTTTTGCACAGGTTTCTCTTCATCAGAGTCACTCTCCTCTGAACTGCTCTCTTGCTTCTTCTGTAGCACTGCAGGACTCTGTGTTTTAGCCTTCCTAACATTAGGCTGTGCTGCAGATTTTGGAGTAGCTGCAGGAGGCTAGAGAGGAATAAAGCAAAGACCTATGACTGCAGGAATAAACGTCAGCACTTGCAATTCTCAGGTTGTAATGCAGTCTTAGCCATCCATGCTCTAATTTGGTATTAAAATACATCTTTCTTGTGAAATACACCAAGTTTCTATTAGTAACTATCCTAATTCTAGTTGCCTTGCCGTTATTTGGATTCTCTAGCTCCATCACTTAGCAAAGTAGCAAAAGGAGAACCCGAGGGTCCAACGTCACAGGGAGGGGCTCACGTCCACCCCAAAAGGCCACCAGGGGAGAGGGGGACACTACTTACCACACTATGGAACCGGGTGGGCACCACTCCAGGCAGACCACCGCACCATCGGAATGGGGATGCTGTGGGCCAGAGGCACGCTGCAACTCAGGCTGGGATCAGGTCGTGTGCGCCCTCGCGAGACGTTTAACTCACCGGCCAGCCCCGTCCAGTGGGGCTATGTCGTGGTCGACCTAGCGCAGAGGTGAGGCCTGCGGGCGCTCGCTGGCCAGACTGGGAGACCATAAGTATCTAGGATATTCAGTACGCCCAGTCCAGCAGCTGATCGAAGTTCTAACAGGAACAGAAAATTGAATTTTTTTCTATTTAAAAAAGGAAAAAATGCTAGGACCAGAGATCCCAGCAAGGAACTAGATCCTTACTCCTGACTAGGCAGTGCCTATAGCAGGAAGTGGTGGTATATCCCCTAGGACTGCCCCCTAGGCATGGTAAATATTTTTCCTGCCTACTGTCCTACCCCTGTAGGGGGCAGTATAACTCATCGGTCGAGAAGATCTGGAGCTGTGTGTCAATGAACGAAAGACAAAGTGTAATTTACCCCTATTGCTTACTTTTTGCACAGGTTTCTCTTCATCAGAGTCACTCTCCTCTGAACTGCTCTCTTGCTTCTTCTGTAGCACTGCAGGACTCTGTGTTTTAGCCTTCCTAACACTAGGCTGTGCTGCAGATTTTGGAGTAGCTGCAGGAGGCTAGAGAGGAATAAAGCAAAGACCTATGACTGCAGGAATAAATGTAAGCACTTGCAATTCTCAGGTTGTAATGCAGTCTTAGCCATCCATGCTCTAATTTGGTATTAAAATACATCTTTCTTGTGAAATACACCAAGTTTCTATTAGTAACTATCCTAATTCTAGTTGCCTTGCCGATATTTGGATTCTCTAGCTCCATCACTTACCAAGTCACTGACCAGGAACAAATATGGAGACCAGGAGTTCCTGCTTCCCTTGCCTATGTCAAGGTGACTCAAAAGTACTTAAAGCAAGAAGATGACTAGAACAGGCAGGCAACTAATATTTCAAAAGATCACCAATGACACCCTAAGCATTTCTCTCAAGACAGGTTTCCTTCAAGTCATGCTTCGCTGTTTCCACCACAACCACTGCTTTTCTTCTCTGAGGGAAAGCTACTCTTACAGTGGAATTCCAGGATGACTAACTAAGCTTAAAACGGCCCCCCTCTGCCCCCTAAAACCTTTGCTTACTAACCTGTGTAAGAAAGATGCATATACTTCAGGCCACTCCGGTCTGGTCATGGATCAATGCCTTACCCTAGTCAAAGCAGCTCCCAGACATAGGCTAGGCACACATTTAACCCTTTGATTGCCCCTGATAACACCTTCCCAGCCATTGTCATTGGTACAGTGACAGTGCATATTTTTTTTAGCAATGATCACTTACATATAACATAACTTTTGTGCAAACCAATCAATATACGCTTACTGAGATTGTTTTTAACCAAAAATATGTAGCAGATCACATACTGGCCTAAATTGAAGAAATTTCATTTTATTTTTTAAACATTTTTTTTATTGGGTATGTTTTTTAGCAGAAAGTGAAAAATTATGATTTTTCAAAATTGTCAACTATTTTTCATTTTTTTTTTTTTTTTTTTTAAGCGCAAAAACAAAAAAAAAAAAAAAAAAAAAACAGGTGATCAAACACCAAAAAACCGCCATCTGTGAGGAAAAAAAAAAACAAAATATTTTATTTGGGTAGTGTCGCACAACTGGGCAATTGTAAGTTAAAGTAATGCAGTGCCGTATTGCAAAAAGCGGCCTGGTCAAGCGGGTATACACATCTTTCTTACACAGGTTATTTAGCATAAGTGTTAGGAGGGGGGGAAGGGGACAGTGAACTTTGGGGTGTTACCATATAAATAGAAAACCAAGCAAGATTTCAAGCTCCCACAGCTGCATTCTCTGAAACAAAAAAAAAAAAAAAAAAAACACGAGTGAAGAGCAAAACCTCATACTGTCCACAGCAGGTGTATTGCATGAATCTGAAACTCAACAAACCTCAACAGCCCAAAGTTACAAAGCCATGTAAGGAGATCTGTAGCATATCCTGCCAGGAAATGGAGGGGTTGGGCGAGTACGGGGTGTAGCGTGTTCGTTCATCTTTTACATTTTTTTTTTCGATCACCTAAATACAGTTTGAAAAGCAACACAGGCAAGAGCAGAATGGTCCTGCTACCATTTACAATTTGACTAATGGAAGTCCACAGATGTGCCATAACTAGAGACTTCAATTTTATTTAAAAATCGGATACCAACCCTGACAGCCAGTCAGTTTAAACATTAATCTGAAGAAATAACAACTGTGGATTGGATGCAAGTTATCAAATAAACTGCACTTAAAGAAGCTAGTAAAACCAAACTCCAAATAAAAACCAATGACCATCCCAACGTACCTTTGTAACAGACTCCTCGTCACTCTCTGAAGAACTGCCTGAAGTGTCAGCAGTTGCAGGCTTTCCAACCATTGGACTTCTGGTCAGACTTGTGTCCTTTCCCCTTACTTCTGTAGATGGCAGTGAAGTCTTCACTGATTGTTCTGTTGCTTTTGGAATACTCTTAGTTTTTAGCTTTTGATTAAATGAAACCAAGCGTTACATGAGGCATTATTTACAGCGCAATCTAACAGCGCAATGTAAATAATAATTTACATGTTTTTGCTTCCTTAAAACTTGAGTTACATTTTTAAAATCACACAGGTGAATGAACCCTAAAATGTAAATCAAACAAGTCTTATATAAGGCAACAATCTAATCCTTAATCGAAGACTAGGTGCCACTGGGTGCTTACCTCCACATTCCACTTCTCAAAGCCTTGAAGACTTACAGCCTGACCATGCTTCTTTCAGAAAATTTTGAGCTGAAGAAGGTCCCAACCCCTGTGACAGTTCTCAATCCCAACATTCCAGGAATGTAACTTTTTTAAAATCTCGATTGATGTGTTTAGTTCCACTTTAGGATTTACTGCTGTTCATAGGCTCTGGGCTTCAGCAAAATGGAAGCCTCCAGCAAGCAGAAACAGGAGCAAATCTGGGGGCAATTTACAACACACCAATTGTGGTAGCATAATTAACGTGGAAGGTATGTTCCTTGCTCAAGAACATTATCAAGTTGTTATAGGTAAAGTTTTGCTTTAATGAGGTGCTAATATAGCTCTGTGGATTCATTAAAATTCTCAAAAGTCATAATTCACCTTGGCACTGCCTGCACAGAGTTTGCATGTTCTCCCTGTGCCTGCATGGGTTTCCTCCTACACACCAAAGAAATGTTGGTAGATTAATATGTTTCTGTCTAAATTGGCCTTAGTGTAGTATGTGTATGTAGGAATGCTAATTAGTTAGGAACTTTAGATTGTAAGCTCCTTAAGGTCAGGGACTGATGTGAATAAACAATTTGTGTAAAATGTTGCATAAAATGGAAAGCACTATACAAGTATCTGTATGAAATAAAATAAAAAATAAAATTTTGCTCAAGTCAGACTAACGCCAAATACTATCTGACTGGTTGCTATGGGTAACTGCACTTGTTTAACCAGTACCGGACCACCCATCGCATCAATACCGCAGCAGGGCGGCCCGGCTGCGCAAAATCATGAACATGTATGTGATTTTTTGCACAAGATGTAGGAGGAGCATCGCTCCCGCTGCGATTGGACACAACGGGAGCCAATCAGTGGGTCCGGAGGTAACAGGAGCTTAACTGAAACCTTTACCCCGCGAAAGAGGGAACAGGCCCTCTAAACAGCAGCTTGCAAAACCTTTCAGCCAAAAGAAGCTTTCGCAGATGTAAACACATCCACTTTATAGAAGTGTGCACCGACGGCAAGGTGGCCGCCTTGCAAACCTGCATCACTGACGCCTGATGATGGAAGGCCCAAGAAGCACTGAGCGCCCAAGTAGAGTGCGCTTTGGCAGGGAAAGGAGAAACCTGACCCTTGATGGAATAAGCCTGAGTCACAATCTGTCTGATCCATCTGGAAATGGTCGCAGAGAGTCCTTTTCTGAGGCCCATCCGTCAGTAAAAATAGTGAGTCTGACTTCCTAAAAGACTCCGTAGCTGCCAGGTACACCCGGATTGCCCGAACCACATCCAGGACATGCAACGGCACTTCTCTAGGATGTTTCGGCATGGGACACAGGAAAGGCAACCCAATGTCTTTATTCAAATGGAAAACAAAGACAACCTTTAGAAGGAAAACCACCAAGTAAGGTGAACAAGATAATCCTGCCAATTCAGACACCCTGCAGGCAGAGGTGATTGCCACCAAAAAGGCCAGCGTAAGCAGGGGAATCTCCCAAAGATTTTCAAAGGGAGGCTTCTGGAAAACTGAGAGCACCAACTTTAAATCCCAAGGCAACAACTGGGACCGCAGTGGCAAACCCCCTAGAGAAAGATATGTACTAGTAAGTGAGTGGCCAAAGGCCGTTGAAAGAAGACCTCCAAGGCCGACATCTGGCCCTTAATGGTACTCAAAGCCAATTTCTGCTCAACCCCCTGTTGAAGGAAAGATAAGACCCGAGCCACCGAGAAAGAGCGAGGGTGAACCCCAAGAAACTCACACCACGAAATGTACATTTTCCAAGTACGATGGTAGATCTTCCTAGGGGGTAGACTTCCTGGCTTTCAACAGCGTTGGAATCACCGACTCTATAAACTTTCAGCACCTGGCTTTTAACAGCCAAGCCGTCAAAGCCAGCGACTGTAAAGCAGGATGGAAGATCTGCCTTTAGGACAGCAGATCCTCCCTGAAAGGCAGTCTTCAACAGACGTTGGGGACCAGCCGCACCAAGACCTGTGAGGCCAGTCCGGAACCACTAAACTGACTGCAATCCCTTCTACCTCGATCCTGCGCAAGAGTCTCGGCAAAAGCTTGAGAGAAGGGAAGGCGTAAATCAGACGATACTGGCCCGTCGGGGCCACCAGCGTGTCTGACATCCCCCAGAGGATCCCATGACTGTGTCACAAACCTCTGCACCTGTTGAGCCGCGACACCAAAAGATCAACCTTGGGGGTGCCCCACCAGAGACGCAACTGTTGAAACACAACCGGAAAATGGGACCACTCCCCTTGGTCCAACGCCTGCCAACTAAGATAATCCGCCTGTCAATTTTCCACCCCTGGAATGTGTACGATGGAGAGGGCCGGGAACAGTGTATTGCCCACAGCAGAATGATGGCTACTTCCAGAGCCAGAGCTGCCAATACACTTCTTGTGCCCCCCTGGTGATTGACATGAGACACAGCCGTGGAGATGTCCGATTGAATTCACACTGGACACCATTGAAGACAGCCTGATTGCTCTAAAATTCCAGGACATTTATCGGTAGTTTAGATTCTTGCAGTGTCCAGACACCCTAAGCTGAGCTCCGGCTCAGGACACCTCCCCACCCGGACAGACTGGCATTCATCCTGATCACTCTTCAATACAAGGGGAGAAAGGATTTGCCCTGGCGAAGAGCCGGAGGGCGAAGTCACCGGACCAGGGACCCTTTTGTGTCCCCGCTTGTGGGACTGCCTCAAATGTAGAAACTATCATTGATTAGCTTTGTTGACATCCGATGTGATTGGCCGCAGAAGCCTCCGGAAGTGCTTTTTAGAACTTCCGGGTCTTCATCTCAACACACCCTGATTGGCTAACATTTGAACCGGAAGTGCGTCATAACACTTCCGGGTCCCCGCCACGGCCGCACCGGAAGTGTCCATCAGCCACATTATTTACATGAGAGATGCGAGCAGCACGGCCACAGCTCCAGTCCCAGAAGCCGACTTGTTAGTGGAAACGCGTCGGGGGGAGCTAGCCGTGTTGCCATTGATCCCGGACTTACTGCAGAGGTCCTCGATCCAATATATACATATGCTGTTTTTTCTCCTGAAAATGTGTTACTCTACCTTATTGGTTCAATAAAGTGAGGTAATGCACTATAGTCCCCTTCTCTTCCTTGGGCATGTTCTTGGTGGCGATATCCCCTTGAGTGGAAGCCTCTAGATCCCCACATTTTGGAAGCAGATGGTCGCTTCATTCCTCTTGTGAATTGTCTCCTACAAGCTGACCTTAACGGACTCCAGGGTTATACATTATATGTTTGCATCTCTCCATCATCTGTTAAGAGTCCCTTCTTAACACTGGGTGTATCACGTGTACATTAGAGCACTGTCTGGATCACCGTTTGGGAAGAGGCTACCCTTACCCTCCATCACTCCCCAACCCCACTATATTCTTTGGATTTTCAAGACCTTTGCACAGTCTCACCATTTGGAATATAGACTTTGTTTTTAGCTGAACATCAGCAATCACCATTTTTTGTGAACATTTGTGTTCCATAATTTTTAGCGCACTTTGTAATTGATGTTTTTCATTTGTTACAACCTTTTCACATATTTATATTATTTCAGTGCTGCTTTTTCCCACTTTCTTTCTCATTTAAGGTTCGCGCACCTATTTTTCTTTTCACCAGAAACTATCAGGCCCAGCACCCGCATTCAAGTCCGGAGGGATGACCACCTGCTGGACAGCAGATGAATCGCAGCATGCAGTTTCTAAAGTTTATCCAGAGGAAGGAACACTGTGGCTAGAGCAGAGTCCAGAATCAGACCCAGATAGTCCAGCTTTGTGGAAGGAACTAGAGCAGACTTCTGATAATTCAGAAGCCAGACGAACTCCCTCAGGTCCGTATAGTGATGTCCACGTTGTACACCAGAGCAGCAAAAGACTCTGCATGCAGAAGGTCATCCACGTAGCCAAATACTGCGATCCCCTGCCGATGTATTAATGCTAACACCGGGGCAAACACTTTTGTGAAGACCCGAGGAGCAGGGGTGAGACTAAAGGGTAATGGAACAAACTGATAATACGCTTCTCCCATGGCCAAGCGGAGGAAGCGCTGGTGAACGACACATATTGGAATGTGTAGGTAAGCGCCCTTGATGTCGATAGAGGCAAGGAAATCCACCTGATGCAGGGATGTCACCACGGTGCAAATTAACTCCATTCCTAACTTCTGTACTCGCCCAAAAGCAATTCAATGCCTTGAGGTCCAGGATTGGACGCACCTTGCCCTCTTGCTTGGGGAATGTAAACAGGTTTGAATAAAACCCCAGAAAAATTTTGTGGTCGGAACTGGAACAATCATCCCTTGAAGTACCAGGTCTTGCACAGCCCCAAGGAGAGCCTGTGAGTGGTCCTGGGACAGGCATACTTTTGAAAGAAAGAACCTTTCCGGAGGGTAAGAACTACACTTGCTATTGTAGCAGGACCGTATGACTTTGTGGACCCACTTGTCTTGCACCAAGTCAGTCCACAGGTCTGGGAACCAGTAAAGGGTGAGCCACATTCGCGGCAGACACCGCAGGGTGAACCACGTTTGCAGCAGACACCGCAGGGGGAGCCACGTTTGCAGCAGACACCGCAGTCAGAGATCTGAGGAGACAGATGAGGCATGGGGGCGCTTTTTGCTAGTCCGTGGTCCAAAAACCACCTCCACCCAGGACACAAAGGACTCCTGGACCGCCGCCAGAGCATCAATGGATGGTTGGGACCCGAAGGGACCCCCCCGCCTCTGGGAGGGGTCAGGTGGGAAAACTTGCTCCAAGGACTCCATGAGCAAATAGGGGCACTCCCACAGTGTAAAAAACATTGCTAAGGGACACCCCCACCGCACTGGCCAAACCACCTGGTCGCCAGCAACAGAGCACCCCTCGATCCTGCAGCAGAGAGAGGACCCCACCAGACTTGACACCCCACAGAGCAGGCACCCGCAGCACCAGAGTAAGCTGCACTCCCATGTGCAGAGTCCAGGGAAAGCAGAGACCCAAGCGTCAGCACTAGGGGATAAGGAGGGCTTCCACAGCCGAAATCGCTCCCCAGAAAGGCTCCACTGTAATGGTCGGGCTAGATGGCCCACAGGGACCCAGAAGGAGGTTGCCTAACAGGAAAAGGAGGAACCTGGGGGGTCCAACCATCCCAAAACCCTCCAGGGGGAGAAGGGGGACAGCTACTCACCATACCAAGAACTAGGCGGGCACTGCTCCAGACAGAACCTCCTCTCTATCGAAATGGGGGGGCTGTAGGTCAGGAGGAACACTGCGGCGCAGGCCGAGACCCGGTCGTATGCGACCTTGCGAGACGTTAAACTCGCAGGCCAGCCCCCATCCGGTGGGGCTATGTCGCGGCTTACCTAGCGCGGAGCTGAGGTCTGCACGCACTTGCTGCCCAGACTGGGGTGACCACTGGATCTAGATTATCCAGTCCCATCTCCCCGCCCGATTGTAGATTTCGCAGGGAAAAAAAAAAAATGTAATCTATCCATTGGAAAAAAAATTGCCAGGATCAAAGATCCCAGCAAGGAACTTGTCCTTACTTCAGATTAGACAGAGTACCTATAGCAGAGAGGGGGTTGTATAACCCAATGGTTGGGAAGATCAGTAGGTGTGTCCGTCAATGCATTAAAGAGAAATACAGTAAAACCTTGGTTTGAGAGTAACTTGGTTTGAGAGTGCTTTGCAAGACAAGCAAATTTTTTAAATAAATTTTGACTTGATATACAAGCGATGTCTTGATATACAAGTAGCGTCATGTATAAAAAAGAAGAGAGGAGCCTCTAAAGTGTAGCAATATGGCTACATTTAGTGAAGGTTCAATATTTAGCAACTCACATGGTTGATGATTAAAACAGGCACATCTAAGTATGCAGACATCTGGGGTAAAGCTGTCCACAAAGACCATCCTCTGCACAGCCATCTTCATCATCCCTTCCCCGCTGCACTCCACGAGTGATTCAAAGCCTCACTTTCAGATCACTCTACTGCAGGCTATTCTTCCCGGTCAGGATTGCAGACTGACAATGGTGAGAGGCGGTGGGGTTCAGAAGATGGTCTATGTGGACAGCTTTACCCCAGACGCCTGCATACTTAGGTGTGCCTATTTTAATCATCAACCATGTGAGTTGCTAAATGTTGAACCTTCATTAAATGTAACCATATTGCTACACTCTCATCTCTCTTATATTCTGTAGCTCTGCTAGATTTTGCTTCTAATCGCCTTGGGAAAGCTGTATATTGCGGATGGACATTTTATGGTTACACAACCTATCACATTGCTATAATCTTTGTATATAGACTATAAACCGAAGGACTTGTGGAACGAATCATCTGAGAGTGTCCATTATTTCTTATGGGGAAATTCGCTTTGATATAAGAGTGCTTTGGATTACAAGCATGTTTCCAGAACGAATTATGCTCGCAATCCAAGGTTTTACTGTATTGTTTTTTTTGTTTTTGTTTACAGTGCAAAAAATAAAAACCGAAGGGGCGATCAAATACCACCAAAAGAAAGCTCTATTTGTGTGGAAAAAAAAAACAATTTTTTTTTTTTTTTTTTGGGTACAGTGTCACATGACCGCACAATTGCCATTAAAATCAACGCAGTGCCATAGCGCAAAAAAATGGCCTAGTTAGGAAGGGGGTAAAACCTTCCGGTGCTGAAGTGGTTAATATTCTACAAAACTGAACCTAACAGAAGTTAAAGCATTACAAACCCGAGTAACAAAATTCTTCAGGGGGGGGGGGGGGGGGGGTATAATACCTTCTCAGCTGTATCATCCTCACTGTCTGAAGCCTCACTGGAACTTTCGCCATCCACCTGCAAGGGTATTTTAGCCACACTGGTACCAGTAGGCTTGCCTGGTAGAGATTTAGGAGCTAGTGGAGGCTTAACCACCTTGCCAGATAGGTTTCCTTGTTTCATCTTTATGGCAGTTGGACCTGGAGTAGTTACCTTCTATTCCACAACAAACACAAAAAGAAATACTTTATTTGTAAAACCTTGACAACTTCAAAAAATCAAATACAAAAACACTTTGTTTCTATTGCATACAAAGAGTAACTGGGAAAGCTATGGTCAATTACTGTGCACAAAACAACCTATTTGTGCTAGGCAGACTTAAATATTGCATGCACAGAACTGGTCAAAGTACCCAAGGCAGTTTGACCAGTAGTGAATTCTATATCTACAAAACAAGGATATGTTTTACATGTGTGCCATTATTGGACAGCTATACAGCCCAGGGAAAAATTAGATTTTTTAAATTAACCTAAAATCCATTTCTCTGAGGTTAATTGACGGACACAGTTCCTGATATTCTTAACCACTGCCCCCTAAAGGAGTAGGACACTAGGCAGAAAAAAGTCTGGCTATGCCTATGGGCAGTCCCAGGGTGTATACTACCTCTCTCTGCTATAGACCGTTTAATTACAAGCAGTGTCAGGAGAATTACAACTTCAGAGAGGGGTGGGTGCTGTGTCAGTCAATAAACCTCAGAGAAATAGATTTTACGGTAAGTCAAAAATAACATTTTCTCTTTCGTTCATTGACGGACACAGCTCCTGATATTCTTAACCATTGGGAAGTAACAAAGCAGTGTTAAACACGAGGGGTGGGAACAGCAAAAAAAGTCCCCCAGGCTAAAACAGTAGCCAAACATACAACAGGAGCACAACCAAAACAACTGGAGCCCATCTGAAAAAACTACACTCAAAGAGGATCAGGTCCTCTAAACAGCAGCCTGCAAAACCTTGCGGCCAAAAGAAGCATCCTCAGATGACAACACATCCACTTTGTGAAAGTGTGCACAGACGACCAGCTGGCCGCCTTGCAAACCTGCGTCACTGATGCCTGATAACAGAAAGCCTAAGCGCCCTAGTAGAATGCGCCTTGACAGGGAAAAGGAACCTGACCCCTGATGGAATAGGCCTGAATCACCATCTGTCTGATCCATCTGGAAATGGTTGCAGTGGCAGTGGAAGCGGACAACCCTTTACGGGGTCCATCCATGAGCACAAATAGAGAGTCTGACTTCCTGAAAGACTCCCTAGCTGCCAGGTACAACCCAACCGCCTGAACCACATCTAAGGTATGCAAGGCAATTTCCTAGGATGTTTAGTGTTTAGGCCCGGGACAAGGAAGGAAACACAATGTCTTCAAAGGAAAATCAGAGACAAACTTTGGGAGGAACGACGGACAGGAGAGAGGAACCACCTTATCCTTGTGCATCTGCAGGTAAGCTGAACGACAGGATAAACATAGAATGTGTCGGCAGATAAGAACCATTTGGCCCATCTAGTCTGCCCAATATATCTGAATCCTATGAATAGTCCCTGGCCCTATCTTATATGAAGGATAGCCTTATGCCTATCCCATGCATGCTTAAACTCCTTCACTGTATTTGCAGCAACCACTTCTGCAGGAAGGTTAATAACACCGCCAGTTCCAACACCCTGCGCGCAGAGGTGATAGCCACCAAAAAGGCCACCTTCTGGGACATCGTATGTAGGGGAAGCTCCCAAAGATTCTCAAAGGGAGGCTTCTGGAGAACGTAAGCACCAAAATGAGATCCCAAGGCGGCAATGGAACCCGCACTAGAGGAACCAAATGTCAGACACCCTGAAGAAAGGTAGGCACCAGGGAGTGTGTGGCCAAGGGTTGCTGGAAAAGACCGCCAAAGCAGATACATGATCCTTGATGGGACTCTAGGCCAATTTCTGTTCAACCCCCCCGTTGAAGGAAGGTCCAGATCTGAGCCACCAAGAAGGAGCGAGGATTAATCCCAAGAGACTCACACCACGCAATGTATGTCTTCAATGTACGATGGTATATCTTCCTAGAAGTAGATTTCCTAGCTTTCAACAAGGTAGGAATCAATCAGATAAACCCCTATCCTTCAGCACCTGGCGTTCAACAGTCAAGCCGTCAAAGCCAGCGACTGTAAAGCAGGATAGAAGATCAGTCCTTGGGACAGCAGATCCTCCTAGAGAGGAAGCTTCCAAGGAACATCAGCAACCAGCCACACTAGATCGGCGTACCAAGCCCGGCGAGGCCAGTCCTGAGCCACTAAGATGACCAGAATCCCTTCTGCCTTGATCATGCAAAGTCTTGGCAGAAGCTTGAGAGGATGGTAGGCGTAAATCCGATAATACTAACCCCACGGGGGTCACCAGAGAGTCTATGGCATGCACCAGGGATGAAGGGTCCAACGCCTGCCGACTGAGGTAATCCACCTACCAATTTTCCACCCTGGGAATGTGTACGGCAGAGAGGGCTGGAACAAACTGTTTTGCCCACGTTAGAATGCCGACCACCTCCAGAGCCACCAGGACACTGCCCCCTTGGTGATTGACATAAAACCACGGGCGTGGCATTGTCCGATTGAATGCGCACTGGACAACACTGAAGACTATCAGTCCAATGGTCCACAGTCTGATCGCTCAGAGTTCGAAGACATTGACCAGCAGTCTGGACTCTTCCAGCGTCCAGATCCCCTGAGCAGAATGCTCGTTGAGGACGCCTCCCCAGCCGGACAAGGCTGGCATCCGTGGTAACCACTGTCCAATATAAAGGGAGGAAGGATTTGCCCAGCCGAAGAACGAAGCCACCATATCAGCGACTCCTTCGTTCCCCGACACAGCCGGATCGGATTGTCCAGGGACTGTGGAGTCTTGTCCCATTTGGTCAGAATCTCCCTTTGCAGGGACCTCGTATGGAACTGTGCAATTGGATCAGCCTTGAAGATACCATCAGGCCCAGCACCCACATGCAAGTCCGGAGGGATGACCATCTGCTGGACAGCAGGAGATGAATTGTAGCCTGCAATTTCTGGAGTTTGTCCAGAGGAAGGATTACTCTGGCTGAGGCCGAGTCCAGAGTCAGGCCAAAATACACAAGCTTCGTGGACGGAACCAGAGCAGACTTCTGAAAATTCAGAATCCAGCTGAACTCCCAGAGTTTGCATTGTGATGTTCAGGTTTTCCACCAGAGCAGGAGGAGACTGGAAAGGGGGGGTGCCTGATGGAAAGAAGGGTAACCCGGGGGCTCGACCGTCCCAAGGAGGGGCCCACGTCCACCCCAAAACCCTCCGGGGGGGGGGCAGCTACTCACCATACCAGGAAAGACGGGCACCACTCCAGACAGGATCCCTCTCCATCGAAATGGGAGGAGGGCTGTTGGCTAGGAGGAATGCTGCGTTTTGGGTCGAGACCCGGTCATATGCGACCTCGTGAAGTGTTTAACTCGCAGGCCAGCCCCCGTCCAGTGGGGCTATGATGCGGCTGACCTAGTGAGGAGGAGTCGAGGTCTGCACACGCTCACTGGCCAGAGTGGGGTGACCACTGGATCTAGATTATCCAGCCTGTCACCCAGTCCGGCAGTTGATTGTAGATCTCACAGGAAAAATCCAGGAGAAAAAAAAAAATTGCAAGAACTAAAGACTTCTTCCTGACTAGGCAGAATAAAAACTGAGTGCCTATAGCAGAGAGAGGGCGTAGCTAGACTTTTTTCTGCCTAGTGTCCTACTCCTGTAGAGGCAGTATAACCCAATGGTTAAAAATATCAGGAGCTGTGTCTGTCAATGAACGAAAGAGAAATACTATTTTCTTACTCTAAAGAGTGCTTATCCTTTATTTAGCTCCATGTTCCAATGGACAAAATTTTTAGTTTGGGTAAAAGGTCAAATGTAATGTATTAGCAGTTATTTGCAAGAGGGGAATAAGGATTTTTTTTACTTCTTGTTGGAGCAAATAGGGGCATGTCAAGTATGAGTTATTCCTTTCTTTAGGACAGAAAGCAGTATTGAAAATCTTACACTCATATTTCTTACATTAAACAATAGTTTACAAATAATATTTTACTTACAATGATATAAATTGGATCTAAACCTTTACATATATACCCAGTGAAGTGACTGGCCTCACGTGAGACAGAGGAAACATCTCCCTACATAACTTGTACCGGTTTATCTGCAGCAATCTGTCCTGTACAGCCTTCTACACCACACAGAATCTGTCAGCATCTCTCAACAGCACAAACCAGGGGGTGGGGATCTAAGTTTCACACACTGCACAGCTAGGGGAGAAGAGCTTTGAGATATGGATATGATTTGAGGGAAGGGACAACCTCCCCTTCACACGGTGAACAAGCACAGTTGTTGCTGTCAATCACAGGCTGTGTGGTGGAGCTTTACTCCCCCACCGTTTTCTCTTTGAGTCCTGGAAAAGTGGTCAGAAATGACAGCTACATATATGTTACAGATAACAGCAGAAATCACACTCCGATCTTTGGATAGAGACAAGTGCACAGTAATGTGCGTTGCTCACATTTCTTGTCTCAGGTTTGTAACAACTTTAATCTCTGCTTATTTATCAATCTGGTCAGCAACGATCCTACACAAGCTGCAGCTGAGGAGCCAATGCCTGGCGAAAAAGTATAGCAAATAGAGGAGCAGAACTTTACAAAGATAAAAGGATACAATAATTCATGTTTCAACCACTGCGCTACCACTTTTTTCCTGTGTTAGCATCAACAGTCCAACAACAAGGCACCATCTTGAAATAGTAAATAAATGTGGAGAACATCTTAGACTCTCGAACAAGTAATGCATTGATGATACTCTAATGTACCTTGACTACAGGTTCCTCTTCACTATCTGAAGACTCACTCGAACTGTCGGTCTCTACTTGTTTCGTCTTTTGTTGGCTACTGGGATTTGTTTTCTCAAGCACCGGACTTGTCACATTGGGTGTCTTCGACTTTCCAGAGACTTTTTCTTGAGCTTTTACTGCAGTAAGTACTGGTGTGGTAACCTATTCAAACAAGATAATTACATTTTTTTTTAATGAACCTTAAATCAAAACTGAAACCTAAAAGGAGAAGTACAGCCAAAGCTTGGCTGTACTTCCCCTGTGGATTTGCACCCATGCAACCAGTTTTCAGCTGAAGTCTGCTAAATGCTGTCGCAGAGTCGGTCCAGGCTCAGGCGTCATCACTACCATAGAGTCGGGATCCGCCCACATGCCTGGATCTGAGCCAGCTGCTCCCGCCCCCTCCATAGCCCAGCGCTCCAGTGAATGAGGAGGCAGAGCAGAAAGCTGCTGATTGACATTCAGCAGCTCTCTGCTCATGAAGCGGAGCGAACCGAGCAAAATCGGCAGTGTTCCATTGCTCCATTCTCTGTGTTCGAGGCGCAGGGGGACAGATGCAGCATCGGACCGATGCTGCATGCCTTCTAAATAAGTATAAATAAATAAAAAAATATATACCCCATACATCTCTTTTAAAGTTGGTTTCCATGAATCTTTATGTAGGCTATATCCAAGTAGCCTATGCTGGCTTAACCTGCTGCTATCTAAAAAGACAAAATATCTGAAATAGCTTAAAAAATATATCTTAAAGTAGAACTAAAGGCAAAACTCAGTTTTTTTCATTTTGAATGGAGTAAGGGTGTGTTATGACCTCATCAGAATAGGGAGGGCTGAATATAAATGAACGCCACACTTTTTAGAGATTTGTAACAATTTTGAAAACCATACATCATTTTCCTTCAACTCCACAATTATGTGCCACTTTGTGTTGGTCAATCACATAAAAGCCCAATAAAATACATTTAGGTTTTTGTACATTGAGGTACCCTACAGGGTTGCCCCATCTCTGATCTTCTTTATATTTGCCTTGGAGCCTTTGGCAATTAAGCTTGGACATAACCCAGATATACAACGCATTTATTGTGGGGGATCTTTCAGCACAAACGCGCCTTATTCGAGGACTACATCCTGATGCTCCTCTCTTCCCCAGTCACCCCCCAATACCCAATTTATACCTGGTGTTACGTCGCTTTAAGTCTATCTCAGGCCTTAAAGCTATAAATAGCTCCAAGTCCCTGGTGCTTAATATATCCTTAGAAGACCACATTGTTCATGCCTCAAAAAATTACTTTCCTTTTAAATGGCAACCAGAGGCCCTTTCATAACTGAGTATTTCTTTAACCTCTTCTCTTCATACATCACAAATTATCCTCCACGATTTGAAAAATTGTTGGAAGATAATGAATAATCCCTTGGTTTGGTCGATTGTACTCCTTAAAAATGAATATCTTGCCAGTATTCCATTTGTTCAGGACTCTTCCAGTGTTGATCAATATGTCCAGTTTCAAAAGAAGTTGCTGAAATGTATATGGGGGGGGCATAAGAGACCCAGGGTGAACAAGCACACACTTTCCATGCCTAACCTGAGCGGGGCGGTTCCCCGCTGCCGATTGGGGGTGGGAGCGTACCGGAGTGCGCTCGCCCCCTAGCTTCCCGCGTGCGACTGACATCTACGTCGGTTTGCGCAGGAGAGCCACCCTGCCACAGTAAATAGGCGGGGGGTGGACGGGAAGTGGTTAAAGTGAACAACAACACCAAGTTCACTATATGGCCCCTCTTCTCAAGACAGAATAAATTCAGTTCCTTTAATCTTTCCTCAAAGCTGTGCTCCTCCATGACTTATCAGTTTGGTTGCCCTTCCATGCACTTTTTCCAGTACCCCGATATCCTTTTTTGAGAACTGGTGTCCAAAACTGAACTGCATATTCCAGATGAGGTCTTACTAATGATTTGTACAGGGGCAAAACTATATCCCTCTCTCTCTAGAGTCCATACCTCTGTTAATACAAGAAAGGACTTCGCTCTCCTTGGAAATTGAAGCTTGGCATTGCATGCTATTAAGCTTATGATCTACCAAAACCCCCGGATCCTTCTCCACTATGGATTCCCCAGTTGTACCTACCCCCAGTTTGTATGATGCATGTATATTCTTAGCCCCCAAGTGCATAATAAACAGTGCACTGAGGTTGGCTTTTAAGTTGGAGGCATCCTGTAAGGATGTTATTCCACTGTATTGCTTGGGTCATCTGCAAAAACTGAAATTGTCCTTTAATCCCAGACCCTAAATCATTTATAAACATAAATCAAAAAGTAAGGGTCGCAAACACTAAACATTGGGGTACACCACTAATAACCTTCGACCATTCAGAGTAAGAATAATTATTCACTACTCTCTGAATTCTGTCTTTTAGCGAGTTTTTTTTGTTTTTTTTTATCCATTTATAAACTAACCTTTCCAAGCCTGTATACTTTACCTTACACACATTAGCTGTGTGTGGGGAATGGTCAAAATGCTTTTGCAAAAGCCAAGTATTAAAGAATTTAAAATACAGCGCCTATTTTCATATTAAGGTTTAATTGTTTGTAGTGTCGCCATCAATTTAAGTATTGTGCTTTAATCAAGTATGTGGGTTTGTCTATCACAGCGGCATCATTTCCGGTGTACGTCACTGCCGGGCAAGGTGGAACGCACACAATGGGAAGTGGCATTCCTAACCACATCTACACAGGCTTTTAAAGTTAGTGCTATTGGAAGCACTTGTAAATGTGTCTTTTATCGTTTAATAAATGATATTTGCGCAATGAATACTTTTCATTTATTTAATGGGAATACTAAGTAAAAACCCACGATTGGGTCAGCAATTCTGGATTGTAAAGCAAGCTCATTCACTGCATTCAGAGTGAAACATCTCCATATCAGAGGAGGCATACTATAGCTGTATAGGTCCAGGGGGGCCTGACTCGTTCTGGTAAGTTGCTATTACTTACCAGGGTGGTGGCTCACAGAGCACATATCTACTAGCACTTTATTGGTTTGGAGCACTGATCACTTTTGGGGACATGCAGAAGAACCCCCCCTTTTTTTATCCCAAGAGACTAATGAATTATACACTTTTATGTGAAGTTTTCAAAACGGTTTAGATAATATATCACAGCAATTATAATTTATTAAAAGTATATTTTGTAAAATTTGTACACAGATATATGCATTTTGCACATCATTTTTTTCCTAATGCACTTTTGAAGCACGTTTGCACTTTTTTTAAAAAAAAAAATAAGCACCTAGGCACTTTTTATAGAGATTTTTAAGTTAATGTCATAAAATCCAAGTATACTCCATCCACCTCTCTGTCTGAGGTTTTACTTCCCTACTCGTAAAAAGAAATCAGGTTTGACAACTTCTGCGTTTCATGAATCCCTGCTGTCTGATGCTTAAAATACACTGCTCAAAAAAATGTAAGAAACACTTTGAAAACACATCTGAATGGGGAAAAATCTCATGCTGAATATCTATACAGATATAGACTGGGAAATTAAAGGATACCAAATCGTTTGATGGAAATGAAAATTATCAACCTACAGAGGGCTGAAATCAAAGACACCACAAAAATTCAAGTGAAAAAATGATGCAGCAGGCTATTACATTTTGCTAAAATTTCATTGCAGCAACTCAAAATGGTACTCAGTAGTTTGTATGGCCCCCACGTGCTTGTTTGCATGCCTGACAACGTTGGAGCATGCTCCCAACGAGACGATGGATGAGGTGCAACCTGGCGGCATCGGATGGACTTAAACCTAATATCCCAGAGGTGTTCTACTGGATTCAGGTCAGGCGAGCATGGTGGCCATTTAATATAAATGTATTCATCCTGCAGGAACTAGCTGCATACTCCCGCCACATGAACCCAGGACCCACTGCACCACAAATTCTGGTGTTCAATGGAAAATGCCAATTGAGCTCCACAGTGCTGGGCAGTGAGCACAGGGCCCACTAGAGGACGTTGGGCTTTCAGGCCACCCTCATGAAGTGTGTTTCTGCTTGTTTGGTCACAGACATTTAGACCAGTGGCCTGCTGGAGGTCATTTTGTAGGGCTCTGGCAGTGCTCATCCTGTTCCACCTTGCACAAAAGGTGCAGATACTGATCCTGCTGATGGAGTTAAGGACCTTCTTTGGCCCTGTCCAGCTCTCAGAGTAACTGTCTCCTGGAATCTCTTTCGAAGTGCAGCAACACATTTTATTTCAATAATTTTTATTGGTATAAACAAGGTAACAAATACAAACTTTTTGGAACAAACCAGATTGGCACGTATTTAAATAGAACAATGAGATTACAGTAGTAAGGGCTGGACATATTGCAGTTGTAGAACAGCAACATTTTAATGTGGTGTAAAGAAATAATACACTCAGACAGGTGGGTTAAAGGCACATCATTTTCCCTTTTCATATATAAAAAATATCATAAAATATTAATTATTTACACCTATTTCCTAATTTTCCTTTTCATTTTTGTTATTTTTATTTTTTATTATTTTTCCTTTTCATCTTCATTTTATCTTATTCTCTTCCCTCTAACCTATATTTCTTCCCCTTTCATGGCACTCCACACAGCCGCACTAGATCCCCTTCCTCTGTCATTAGCATACATATACACATTCCCTTAGTGGCTGATCACCGATCCTTGGTCCTCTCCGGCCATCCACCCTCCACCCCTTTGACTTCCCCAGGCCACCATCCACCTCAGAGCATAAATGCCCCCATCCAACATGATGCCACCACGGCCTGAAGGAACGCATGCTCCGCAAACGCGTCGCCGTAAGCGTCCCACATCGCCGCCAGGAAGTGACGTCAGGATCCCAGGACACATGAAGCTCTGCGTTCCACCAGTCGATGGGGAGCCCACGGGCACCACCGAGGCCGCCCCACCGCACACGGAGGAACACCCCTGCCTCTATTACCGGGACCCCCTGCCTCCACTACCAGGACCCTCTGCTCCAGTAATGCCCCAAATGAGAAATCTTAATTTCTTCACGATGTGCCTGTAACCCACCTGTCTATATGAGTGTATTACTTCTTTACACCACATTAAAATGTGTTGCTGCACTTAGAAGGTGCTGCGTTTTTTCCCTCTCGCCTCCCCCAGAGATCACTTCTGTCTCTCCCGCCGGCAGCCGCTACAGTGGACCGCTAACCCCTGACCCCCTTGGCTTTTTTCCCCTACCCCACCTACCCTCCTCATGGTCCCCAGGACCAGCCCACACAGACTTCCACTTGCGCCAATTTACCACAAACTATTATACTAGCACATTATGCCATTGTCCTGCAGGGTTTTTTTTTTTTTGGTGAGGACACAACCGCTTCAAGAAAAGAAGGTTGTAAGCACCTTTTCGAATTGCATCAACATTTGAAAGCTTTCATGAGATGTTAGTGATTGGATTTAGCACTCCCTGACCATTATTCACTCTGCAGTGGGCACCTAAAAAGCCTGTAGCTCCTCGTTAACTATCCATCCCTTTGAGTGGTCCTTTAAAAAGGCCGCCAGGAAGTGACGTCAGGATCCCAGGACACACGAGGCTCTGCGTTCCACCAGCCGACAGGGGAGCCCACAGGCACAGCCGAGGCTGCCCCACCGCACACAGAAGAACCCCCCTTCCTCTATTACCGTGACCTCCTGCCTCCACTACCAGGACCCTCTGCTACAGTGATGCCCCAGATGAGAAATCTCAATTACTTCACAATGTGCCTTTAACCCACCTGTCTATGTGAGTGTATTACTTCTTTACACCACATTAAAATGTGTTGCTGCACGAAGGTGCTGCAATTTTTCCCTCGTCTCCCCCCAGAGATCACTTCCGTCTCTCCCACTGGCAGCCGCTACAGTGGACAGCTATGCCCTGACCCCCTTGGCTTTTTCCCCTCCCCCACCTCCCCAGGACCAGCCCACACTGAAACTTCCACTTGCACCAATTTACCACAAACTCCTGGAATCTCTTCCATGCTCTTGAGACTCTGCTGGGAGAGACAGCAAATCTTCTGGAAATGGCACGTATTAATGTACCATCCTGGAGGAGTTGGACTACCTGTGCAACCTCTATATGGTCCAGGTATTGCCTCAGTAATGACACTGACCCTAGCCAAATGCAAAACTAGTGAAAAAGAGTCAGAAGGGAAAAAAAAAAAAAAAAAAAAAAAAAAAAGTATGCAGCCTTTACCTGTAAAACGATTTCTGTTTTGGAGGTCTTCTGTTGCCCATCTAGTGCACTTGTTAATTTCATTAACACCAAAGCAGTTGAAACTGATTAACAACCCCCTCTGCTACTTAACTGACCAGATCAATATCCCAGGAGTTTGATTGACTTGATGCTATACTCTGATTAAAAAGAGTTCCTTTTTTTTGAGCAGTGTATTTTTTTCCAGGTTGTGGCCTTGACGGTACTATGATCCACACCTGGTGGCCTTGCCCAAAACTAAGGAGGTTCTGGATCTGTACCTATAAACTTTATTTACTTGCTCACTCAAGTGATTCTCATTAAATCATTACAGGCACTACTAGGGCGCTTGGCCGAGAGGATGCCAGGACATACATAGAGGCCCCATCGCATTCATATTTGTAGCAGCCCGAATTTCCATTTCTAGGTTATGGAAATCCCATTCAACCTACTAAAGTCCAAGTTATCATTGATCATGGTTAATGAACGCCCATCAGAAATATTGAACGACAAGCTTGCCTTCTTTGACAAAATCTATGCCCTATGAGACGCGTTTGACTTTGTATCTCTCGCCTGGACAGGGTGCCCTTCTTACTTTGCCTATCCCTATAGTCTATTTCTCTCCCTATCTTTATTGGGTTTTTGCATTGGTTTTGTTTTCCTATACGATTCTGGGTCCACTTGCAGTGATTAATGTTTAGTATGAGCTTAATTTTGACCTGCAATCCAGGGTTGTGAAGCTGGCCTAAGGTAGTCATTTACGATTTTCTTTAGCAATATTGCTGTATCCCCTCAATGCCCTCCCCCAAATTATGGATATCTCCAGAGGGGTGAGATAGAGTTGGGTTGGGGTTTCCATATTCTCATTGCCTAATATTTTGGTTTTCTATAAAGTATTTCGGGATAAAGTGTGTTTGTTGTAAACATGTTACCTCTTTGGTTGTAAAGTTTTATACCCTTGTGTGCAAGCCAAATGTACACAATTTGTTGTATATGCAACTGTTAGATCTTTGTACTTTCACTTCCAATGATTTTGATTCAGTACATCAAAGCAGAGGCAAGCAGGTATTCTATGCTCCTTTAAAGATGTATATAAGGAGCACAAATTACCTGCTTGGTCCTTCAGGTTTTTGTATAGACACTGCTGCTGTTCACCAGTCCACCCTACTCATTTTTGTTGGTAATCTGAGAACTGCTTTTGTTTAATCTTAAAAAGGAGCTATTCCCAAACACACCCACTGCATGCCACTTGTATCTTACAAACAGAATGCCTAATGTACTAAAGAGTCAGAACTAGCAAGGTTTTCAAAGCCACCATTAATACTGAAGACTGAGTTTGAGCCCAAATCATGAAACAGCAAGTAGACAAAGAGGAAAATACCAAATAGAGGCATAAAAGCATCATACAATTTCAAATGTTTTTGTTCCTGTATCATTTGTTTCCCTTACCTTGTAATGATGGGCTCACACTTTGCGGCTGCAATTTGTGATATCATGGCCTATTTCTTCTCCAATGTCCATGTTTTGCTGCAACTACCTAAGTTAACTAAAGGGACAGGCAACTTCATGTTCTGGGTCACAGTGTCCAATGCATGACTTGCCATTTTCTCATTTTGTGTCTGTGTAAGCTGTAATTACTATTTAGCTCTCACCAGCAGAGCACTAGACTCTGAGACCCTGGGATTTTGAGATTTGTAATTCCTTCACAGGAAGTGTCTGTACTCGCACTACAGAGAGAGGGCATGCATTAACCTGTAAGGACTGTGCAGCATGCCTCATGTTCGAACACAAACTTTTGACACAGGTATGTAAGATTTACTCTACTATAGGCTGTGTGCTAAGACCAACAAATGTCACTATGAAATGACATGATCAATGCCCATCTTGTTTAGGTGAAAAAGCAGAAGGTGCAGGTAGGAAGATTTAAATGTCAAATAAAACCAAAGAAAATTCCAGGTTTAAATTCCCAGCATGTGCTTCTACTATAGAGGCTCTCAAAATGTAGAGTTAGGACTGAATAATAATCTAGAGTGCCATGGATTAGCCCTTCAGCTTACGCAGGTATTTGCAAATGTGTGCAAACTAAACCCGTTTTTAATGCATACTGTTAAGACAGGACAATTCGGTTGGTTGCAGGCTGGTCGGTAAACTGAGCTAGGAATTTTCTTTGGTTTTGTTTGACATGCGATGCCCTTTCATGTGGCCCTTGCTGCAAGAGGCCAGTTATAGGTGGGGCAGTGGGCATTTGTTTGTACTGTAGGAAAATTGTAATACTTTTAAGGAAGCAGTCACCCATGTAAAGACCTCTGAGAAATGTGGCCGTCAAAGAACTCCGCAATCTAAGTGAACCTTAAGACATTAAAAAAACTGCAGTGTTTGCTGGAAAGCATTAGCAATTTAGTGACTTTTTTTATTGGTTTTGTTCCTATAAACACCTTTTAAAAAGCAAGAAAATGTATTTATGGAACAAATAAAGCCATCCATATTCCTACTGAAAAATGCCGACCATTGTACCTATGTTGGGTTCATATTTTGCAAAAACTTTTACAAAGCTAAGTTTACTGGTATTTGGAATTCTGAAATGTAGAGGGAACCCGTGACCAGAAGACTGCTGGTCTGGGAGTGCTAATTTCTGACATAAGCCCCACTTATCAGCTTAAGGGTCCTTGAAATTTGGCGAGTCTCTTTGCACTGGGAGAGGCGGAGCATGGAAACATGATTGAAGCAAGAACACAGTTTTATTGCATACATATTGCACTAGATGAACATTTTGGACAGCTATTTACATTGTTGGAACTTAGAGGTATTACACAATTAACTTTACTGAAGAGCTATTTGCACAGAAAAAAATCCACATTTAATCACGGTTGCAGTTTTTGATTTCACAATTCCCCTAAAAGGTTTTACGAATGTATATTCACTAATTTAGAGCATGGTTTGATTCAATATTTATTTATAGAACACTTCATTTAGATCGAGAAGTACTGTATATTACAGATTAATACTAGTTCTGATCATGTGACATTTGTCAGAGACCATTTCACACTGTTTATGTGTGAATCTTGCTAAATTCTGCCGTCGTCTAGTTATTTGGTTTTAAAAAAGTTACACAAAGCAAATTGCCAATTGTTGAACGGTTTTAAATTTTGCAGTACTTTGTCATGACACTTCCTTCAACTAAAAGGCACTGAAACTGGTAAGTTCAACTTAAATATCCTCTCGGCAGGAGGGGGTGGGAGGAGGATCTGGACACACTAACAGGGTAAGTTTGATAGCACATCTTCAAACAGATGCAGCTAATTTCCCTGACCCCTAACTCAGCGATGATCCCAATTGTTTGTTATACATTGAGTGTACTGTACATCGCAGAAGCTTTTTTTAATGGCTGTGCAGATACAACACTGATTGCCCAAGATGCCAGGGGCCCCAGTGAACCTCATACACATGCTCTGGAAGTGCCCAAAATTATTTAGGTACTGGCAAGAAGTTGTGGACACTATTGTGGCTCTTCAAATACAGGATTTCCTTAGACTCACTAGTTTGTATTTTGGACAGGCATTTTGGAGCGGCATATCCAATGGAGATCAGGGTACTGGCCTGTAGATTTCTTTTTTTCTTGCCCTTAAAATTATAGCTTTAAAATGGATTTCTCCACATTCTCCTACATTTGAAGAGTGGTGTAATACTAATGCAAATTCTATTCTTCTAAAGGAATATTTAATTTACCAACACAGAAATACCCCGCATAAGTTTGCTAGACCAGGGACAGACAACCACGGATCCCAAATGTTTGCACCTTTACTCCTGGTAACACCTTTTCTAATGCTAATTCTGATACAAAATATACTCTGCATGTTCTGTAGTAAGGAGTTACACAAACTAATTAATTGAACTGTTGCATGCCAAGGCTATGTTCTCACATAAAACACATTATACCAGTTTAAGCTGCCTATGCTCTGCAAATATGTTATTTTTATTAGGTCATTGGTATGCTTGGATGGACGTGATCACTGTTGTATGACACTACTGGGGATGACCTTGTATTATGCAAAGACCTTTATGCTATTAAGAACCTACCTCCCTCCTTACATTGCTTCTCATGGTTTTACTGTATGTCAATTAATACCCTTGTTATAGTGGACTTACAGGGGTTGTAAAGTCAGAAGGTTTTTTTTATATGCATTAAGATAAAAAGCCTTCTGTGTGCAATAGCCCCCCTAATGCTTACCTGAGCCCACTCTCTATCCAGGGATGTCCACGCCTGTCTCAGCCATCCGGGACTCCCCTCCTCATTGGCTAAGACACAGCAGCGGCGCCATTGGCTCCCACTACTATCAAAGTCAGTTAGCCAATGAGGAGAGAGAGGGGGCAGGGCCGAAGAGCAGCTCCATGTCTGAATAGATACACAGAGCTCTGCCTCGGCTCGGGGTCCCCCATAGCAAGCTGCTTGCTGTGGGGGCACTCAAAGGGAAGGAGGGGCCAGGAGAGCCAAAGAGCGACTCGAGAAGAGGAGGATCTGGGCTACTCTGTGCAAAACCAACTGCACAGAGGAGGCAAGTAGAATGTTTTGTTTTTTTTCAATAACTTTAACAGACTTTACAATCACTTCCCCCCTTAATTCTCTCCAGTACCCCCCCCCCCCCGGTGCCATTCAGCTCCTCTGCTTCCCCTGTGCTCTCCAGCCACCCCTAGTGCTCCCATCTTGTATGAAGTCCGCAGTCTCTGACCAGCTCTTGTATCAAGTCCGCAGTCTCTGACCAGCTCTTGTATCAAGTCCGCAGTCTCTGACCAGCTCTTGTATCAAGTCCGCAGTCTCTGACCAGCTCTTGTATCAAGTCCGCAGTCTCTGACCAGCTCTTGTATCAAGTCCGCAGTCTCTGACCAGCTCTTGTATCAAGTCCGCAGTCTCTGACCAGCTCTTGTATCAAGTCCGCAGTCTCTGACCAGCTCTTGTATCAAGTCCGCAGTCTCTGACCAGCTCTTGTATCAAGTCCGCAGTCTCTGACCAGCTCTTGTATCAAGTCCGCAGTCTCTGACCAGCTCTTGTATCAAGTCCGCAGTCTCTGACCAGCTCTTGTATCAAGTCCGCAGTCTCTGACCAGCTCTTGTATCAAGTCCGCAGTCTCTGACCAGCTCTTGTATCAAGTCCGCAGTCTCTGACCAGCTCTTGTATCAAGTCCGCAGTCTCTGACCAGCTCTTGTATCAAGTCCGCAGTCTCTGACCAGCTCTTGTATCAAGTCCGCAGTCTCTGACCAGCTCTTGTATCAAGTCCGCAGTCTCTGACCAGCTCTTGTATCAAGTCCGCAGTCTCTGACCAGCTCTTGTATCAAGTCCGCAGTCTCTGACCAGCTCTTGTATCAAGTCCGCAGTCTCTGACCAGCTCTTGTATCAAGTCCGCAGTCTCTGACCAGCTCTTGTATCAAGTCCGCAGTCTCTGACCAGCTCTTGTATCAAGTCCGCAGTCTCTGACCAGCTCTTGTATCAAGTCCGCAGTCTCTGACCAGCTCTTGTATCAAGTCCGCAGTCTCTGACCAGCTCTTGTATCAAGTCCGCAGTCTCTGACCAGCTCTTGTATCAAGTCCGCAGTCTCTGACCAGCTCTTGTATCAAGTCCGCAGTCTCTGACCAGCTCTTGTATCAAGTCCGCAGTCTCTGACCAGCTCTTGTATCAAGTCCGCAGTCTCTGACCAGCTCTTGTATCAAGTCCGCAGTCTCTGACCAGCTCTTGTATCAAGTCCGCAGTCTCTGACCAGCTCTTGTATCAAGTCCGCAGTCTCTGACCAGCTCTTGTATCAAGTCCGCAGTCTCTGACCAGCTCTTGTATCAAGTCCGCAGTCTCTGACCAGCTCTTGTATCAAGTCCGCAGTCTCTGACCAGCTCTTGTATCAAGTCCGCAGTCTCTGACCAGCTCTTGTATCAAGTCCGCAGTCTCTGACCAGCTCTTGTATCAAGTCAGCAGTCTCTGACCATCTCTTGTATCAAGTCAGCAGTCTCTGACCATCTCTTGTATCAAGTCAGCAGTCTCTGACCATCTCTTGTATCAAATCTGCAGTCTCTGACCATCTCTTGTATCAAATCTGCAGTCTCTGACCATCTCTTGTATAAAAACCAGACTGCAAGGGGCACTGTGATGGGGGGGGCTGTGAAATTTGTGCAATAAATATTCTTGAAAAACATTACAATTTTTGTCAGATATAGGATCCGCCCCAAGTGCCAAATGCTCTAGGTACGCCACTGAGGGGAGGTTATAACCCCTGTTGTGCCATCTGCATGCCATTGGCGCAATCCCTCTTCAATTTGTACCCCCTCGCCCCCCTTAATACTTACGTGAGCCTGAGTCCAATCCAGCAATGTGCATGAGCAGCTCTCCCGTCTGTCCCACCATATTTCACAGATTGATAGCAGCAGGAGCCACTAATTGCTTGGCGTTGCCGAGCAGCCCTGTGTGCGTCAATGTATGCAGACAAGGCAGCTTAGGAGCGAGCCCACACAAGTGCCCCCATAGGAAGCAGCTTCCTATGGGGGCACTTACTTAAGAGGAGGAGCCAAGAGCACCAGTGGGGGGACCACAGGGGCTGTACTGTGCAAAACCACTGCACAGAGCAGCTAAGTATAACATGTTTATTTTAAAAGAAAAAAGTGAATCCTTAATGTTACTTAAAACTTGTATTGCTATGGGATCACAAAATTATATTGAACTTATAGGTCAAAGTGATGATGTATGACTGTTATCTGTTATGAAATTAAAAAAAAGGTACCTTCATAGCCATCTCCTCTGAAGATTCACTATCGGAAGACTCGCTTGAGCTTTCTGCAGGATCCTTCTTCAGGGTGGGGGGAACTTTAAATGGTGTTGGGGACTTTGCAATTGTAGCATTTGAAGATGTGGAGGTTTTAATCAGCTTGTCTGTAATCTTTTCATTGCTAGACTTTACAAAGTTTGGCGTGGGAGTCACAAACTGTCATTATAAAAACAATCCCAGGTTGAATTATATTTAAACAACTATTACATCTAAAAAGAACAAACATAAGCCCAAAACAGTTTCACATAGTACCTGCATTGTATCAGCTTCATCACTTTCGGTATCACTACTCTCCGAGATGTCTGCAGCTACCTTTTTTGCTACCGGAGGAGCTGGCACAGCACCTTTTCCCTTAGAGGCAGTGGATTCATATGGAGTGGAAGTTAATAAGGGAGCAGATGTTGGCTTCTTGTTCTGTTTTGCCTCAACTTCAAGCTTCTGAAAGACATCAATGACTACATTATAAATTCCCATCAATGACACTTGGTGATGGTTAATAATTCCTTTCATCTGTGCATCATACCTGTGTACCAGACTGCTCTTCTTCACTATCCGATGATTCACTGCTTTCAGACGTTCCCTGGTCAATTGCTACCAACTTTGTCCCTGGGACTGACTTGGTAGGACCACTTGCATTGTGTTTGGCCACAGCAGCTGGTTGTACTGTGGATTTGGCCGCAAGCTGAGTAGCCTTTACTGATATTCTGGGTACCTGTAATAAAATCATTTTATGATCTAAAAAAAACGCAAATATACATTTTTTCTGTGACAGCAAAAAATCCTGGTTATACATACAAGGAACAAAGCTTTGACACTGTTGCTGAAAAATGCTTTTTTTATTGTACTTACCGTAAAATCCATTTCTCTGAGTTAAATCGATGGACACAGCGCTTCATAAATAACTACTGGGTTATATTGCCTCCTCCAGGAGAAGGACTAGGCAGAACAAAAAACACCTGGCTATGCCCATGGGCCCTCCTCAGCTTGGTATATAACCCCCGCTCTCTGCTCTAGGTAATCAGTTTAGTAGCAAGCAGTATTAGAAGTATCAGAACTCCATAGAGGGGTGGATGCGGTGTCCGATGAACTCCAAGAAATGGATTTTACGGTAAGTACAAAAATCCCATTTTCTTGTGTCCGTCAATGAAGGAAAGAGAAAACTTACCGTTAGTTCACCGGTAACGACTTTTCTTAAGAGCCTTCCAGGACGGCCCAAACATGAGAGATGATAGGCTCCTCCTACCTACAATCAATTAAACACAGTTAAAAGGCCCCACCCTTCCCTCCATCCTCAGTTGTAAAAAAGTATCTTCCACAACCAGAATCTTTGAGGGAAGCGTTTAATATTCAGTCCATAGGTACTTACCCCTTTTTAACTTGTTTGCACCCTTTAAGTAGGGCGGGTAGGCCGGCCGTCCTGGAAGGCTCTTAAGAAAAGTCGTTACCGGTGAACTAACGGTAAGTTTTCTCCAATCGCCTTCCAGGACGGCCCAAACATGAGAGGATACTAGATTACCCCTGGCCTACCTTAGGGTGGGACAACTGCCTGCAAGACCTTGCGTTCGAAGGTTAGGTCCTGTTGAGACAGAACTTCTATCCTGTAGTGTTTCAGGAAAGTGTCGTGGCTGGACCAAGTGGCTGCTTTGCGGATCAACTCCCAGGATGCTCCTGCCTTCTCGGCCCAGGATGTTGCTAGGGCTCTTGTAGAATGTGCATTAATTTTTACAGGAGCTGGGACACCCGATGCCTCATAAGCGCTGGTAATTGCTTGTCTGATCCATCTAGATATTGAAGGCTTAGAGGCCTGCAACCCTTTCCTAGGTCCAGAGTGGAGGACCAAAAGGTGGTTTGATCTTCTAAAACTCCTTGTCCTGTCTAAGTAACTAAGAAGAGCTCTTCTAACATCAATACAGTGGAACCTTTCTTCCTTGCTGTTTTTAGGATTGTCACAAAAAGAAGGCAAGATAATTTCCTGTGTTCTGTGGAAAGGAGATGCCACCTTCGGTAAATAGAGCGGATCTGGCTTTAGAACTATCCTGTCCGGACATACAGTCATAAATGGCTCTTTGATAGAGAGGGCCTGGAGATCCCCTACTCTTCTTGCTGAGGTGATGGCCAGTAAAAAGGTCAACTTAAGAGACAACCTTTGGAGGGGAATTTCCCCCAAAGGTTCGAAGGGGGGTCTAGATAACGCCTCTAGGACCCTTGTCAGGTCCCAAGGTGGGAACCTGTCTTTTAACAAAGGAGTAACTCTTTGTCTGGCTAACAAAAATCTCTTTATTAGTGGCTCTCTCGCCAGACGGGTGTCAAGGAACACTGAGAGGGCCGCAATTTGTACCCTAAGAGTGTTAATGGCCACACCCTTATCCACCCCATCCTGTAGGAACTCTAGAATTACAGGGGTAGAGGGGGAAACAAAACCTTTTTGTTTACCCCAGGTACAAAACATCTTCCATACCTTAGTGTAGATTTTCTTGGTAATAGGCTTCCTGCTCAACAGGAGAGTATCTACAACTCTCTGTGAGCAACCTTTCGAAATTAAAAGCTGGCTTTCAGTAGCCAGGCTGTTAACTGAAAAAATTTCGGGTTTGGGCAGAAGACCGGACCCTGAGCTAACAGCTTTTGAGAAATCGGCAGGTGCCATGGGGGAACTATTGCCATTGTCTTTAGAGTGGCAAACCAAGGCCTCCTTGGCCACCAAGGGGCAATTAGAATCAGCCGAAGGTCCTCTGAGTGGTTCAGTTTCTGAAGAACCCTCGGGATCAACATCAGGGGGGGGAAAGCGTAAGCCAGACTGAAGTGCCATGGTTGGGCCAGTGCATCCAGGCCCATCGTTCCTCTGGTCCTGGTAAGGGAAAAAAAC
Source organism: Pelophylax lessonae (assembly GCF_965119305.1). NCBI lineage: Eukaryota > Metazoa > Chordata > Amphibia > Anura > Ranidae > Pelophylax > Pelophylax lessonae. The sequence continues at coordinate 452,931,253 of NC_138771.1, read as the reverse complement.
CTTCCCACTTTCTTGTTCTGCTCTGTGGCAAACAAATCTACTTCTGGTGTTCCGAACCTCTGGGTTATCATTTGGAAAATTTTTGCATCTAACTCCCATTCTCCCTCCTGAATAAGATGACGACTGAGGAAGTCTGCTTGTAGGTTGTTTACCCCTTTGATGTGGACCGCTACTAGGGAGATCACTCTTTCCTCGGCCCAAGTAAGGATTGAGGTAGCTAGATCTAAGAGGGGTCTGGATCTGGTCCCTCCTTGTCTGTTCAGGTATACTACAGTAGTAGTATTGTCTGAGAGTATTTAAACCTCCTTGTTGAGGATGTTCTCTCTGAAGGCTTTCAAGGCCTCTCCCACAGCTTTCAGTTCCCTGAAATTTGAGGCGGCTTGTATTGTTGCCAAATCCCAGACTCCCTGTGCTTGGGCTCCTTCCATGTGAGCCCCCCAGCCCTGGGTACTGGCGTCCGTGGTAATTTCTACAGGGTTCCATTGACCCCAGGGCCTGCCTTTGTCCAAATTGTTCTGCATTTTCCACCATTTCAGGGATTCTCTGACCTGAGGGGTAAGGATGACCTGTTCGTCCAAGGACTCTGTTTTTCTGTCCCAAGATGACAGATGGAAAAACAGAAGTTCCCTTGCGTGTAGCTGTGCCCAAACCAAGGCTGGTATACTGGCTGTCATGAACCCCAGAACTCTCAGAACATCTCTTCTGGAGCAGGATGGGGAGTCCTCTAACGCGTGGATCGCGGAGACTATTTTTTCCCTCTTTTCTAGGGTTAGAAATAGTTTCTGGGCCTTTGAGTCCACCAGGAACCCAAGAAAGTTCCTTAGTTGGGATGGTATTAAAGCTGACTTCTCCCGATTGATGAGCCATCCTAAGTTCTCCAATACCTCTATTACCCGACGGGTATCTAGATCTACCTGGATCTCGGATTTCCCGAAAATCAGTAGGTCGTCCAAATATGGAATCAGAGCAATCCCTAACATGTGTAGGTGTGCTACTGCCTCTGCAAGGACTTTCGTAAATATCCTTGGACTGGCAGCTAGACCAAAGGGCAGTGCTCTGAACTGCCAATGAGTAGTTATCCCCTCGTTCTCTATGGCAAACCTTAAGAATTTCTGATGTTCTGGGTGGATGGGAACGTGAAGATAAGCATCTCTGAGGTCTAAAGTGGTCATGAAGACATCCTTTAGTAAGTTCTTTCGTACAGAATAGATTGTTTCCATTGAAAATTTCTTGTACGTCAGAAACCTGTTGAGTTTCTTTAAATTTATGATTAGGCGGAATTTGCCTGATGGTTTTGGGACCACGAACACGTGGGAATAGAACCCCTGAAGATGTTGATCTTCTGGTACTGGAGTTATTACCAATTGTTCTGCAAGTTCTTGGATTCCCTGGAGCAGAGCCTGTTTGACTTGAGCTTTCTTGGGGACCTGGGTTAAGGTAATTGTGGTGGGTGGAATTGTGGTGAATTGAAGGCGATAGCCTTCTTGGATTAACTTGTAAATATATGGGGAGACTGAAATTTCTCTCCATTGAGTGAGAAATTGGCTCAGTCTGCCTCCCACCTTGACGCTGGCGTCACTTGCTATCTCTTGAACCAGCGGTGGAGGGAAAGAGTAGATTATTTCTTTGTTTTCCCTTCCTGAATGCCCATCTCTTGTTAGGCTCCCTTTTTCGTCTATTTTGAGTTTGTTCCTGGGGGCCTCGAAAAAATTTTCTAGGAGTATCTTTCCTTTTTACTGGAAATTTTTTACCCTTTTCCGAGGACCTAGCAAGGACCTCATCCAAACCAGAACCGAATAATAATGATCCCTCAAAGGGCAAAGCGCAAAGCTTGGTCTTTGAGGTAAGGTCTCCCTCCCACTCCTTCAGCCAAATTGCTCTTCTGGCTGAGTTTAAGAGGGCACCTGTCTTGGCTGCAGCTACTACTGACTCTACGGCTGCATCCGCCAGGTAAGCTACTGCTTTCCCAATAAGGGATAGTGAGTCCTGCAAGTCCTTTTGAGTCTTTTCCTGGGGTAAATTTTTATTTAGCCTATCCAACCACCAGTAGGTATTTCTTGCTACACAGGAGGCTGCCAAGGCCGGGGCCATGGTAGAGGCATTGGATTCCCAGGCTTTCCTCAGGAGGGACTCTGCTTTCCTGTTCATTACATCCTTAATACTGCCTGAATCAGTAAAGGAGAGGTCAGATTTCTTGGTCACTTGAGCCAAGGGCGCATCTAGTTTGGGACTTTTGATCAGCTGATCTATATCCTCCTCTTTGAAGGGGAATCTCCTTTTCCATGACACTGGCCTCTTAAATTTGGTTTCTGGGCGCTGCCATTGTTGAAGAACCAAGCCTTTGAGGGATTGGTGGATGGGAAAAACTCTAGAGGGAGTCTTCCCTAGACCCTTGTAGAGTTTGTCCTGGGCTGATGTCCCTTTTGGCACATCGGGTATTTCTTCAGAGGCATACACTGCTTGAAGGAGTCCCTGCATGCCATCCAGCCCAAACAGATTCCTGGATGGTTCTGTTTCCTCTATATCTTCTGAGTCCCTATCTCCTTCTCCCTCTGAATTAGATAAAGAGACAGAGCGGTCCATGTCCTCTTCTTCCTGACTATTACCTTGCAATCCTGAGGGCAGACTTTGTGAAATAGATTGGCTAGCTTGTCCTGGCCTAACCGAAAGACTCTCCTGTGAGGAGGTACCTTCCCCTGCAGGAGAGGTTGAGGTTCCTGAACTCCCTAGGGAGGATTTTACAGTCTGAATAGTTGACAGCATTTCCTCTTGGACTGTTTTCAGGAAATCTTTCATTAAAGCTGAAGACTCTCTTCCTGCTAGTTTGTAAATGCATTTATAGCAAAAAGGTTTTGTGTGGGAACTAGGGAGTTTGTCTGCACAATTACAGCACTTTTTAGAGGCAACGGATCCTAACCCTACAGGTGCAACAGTAGAGGTTTCCTGAACACCGCTCTGGGACTCTGGAAGACAGGATACAACATCAATTAGTATCACTCTTCCATATTTTGAAAAAAGAGTAAGAGACCCCTAGAAAGGACACTTTAAACAGTCCTACTATGGGCAGGGAGAGGGAACATCAAGCATTGTAGGAAAACCAAAGACATCAGCAGACTTTTTCCTTTTTTGGATAAAGATTAGATGCATTGCAGCACTTACCCGGGTCCGACCTGGGTTTGGCTGTTGTTGCTTGGCCCAGCACTTCTTCCTTCCCCGGTGGGTGAGTAGAAGGCTTCATCTCCCTGGCAGCTGTCCGAGCTCCTGTGGCCTGGGAGTCTGCATTACCGCGTGGAAGCGGTTCCGGCGTCTCCTCCACCTTCCTCTTCCGCATTGTGCCGGAACTGACGTCACCGGATGTTGACGGGTCCTTCCGCTCCGACCGCGAGGCTTGAGGCGCTCGCGTCTGACGTCACTTCCAGCGGGAAATTCGAATCCGATCCGTGGAGGAGAGCTGCTGGCGCCGGGAACAAGCGGTGAAAGAAACCTAGAGGGTCACCCGGGTGACCGACGGTTCCACCGATGGAAGAGGCGACCTGTGAGAAACCCGGGAGGGGTGGCAGGTAGAGCTCTACTCTCAGTGGCTTTGCCGAACCTGGCTCACAGGGGGACCATAGGACTATCAAAAAGTCTGCAGGTCAGTAAAAAATAACAAATGTTTCGTAGGAAGAAACACAATCTAAACTGAGGATGGAGGGAAGGGTGGGGCCTTTTAACTGTGTTTAATTGATTGTGTTTCCGGTAGGAGGAGCCTATCATCTCTCATGTTTGGGCCGTCCTGGAAGGCGATTGGAGAAAATGGGATTTTTGTACCTACCGTAAAATCCATTTCTTGGAGTTCATCGGACACTGCATCCACCCCTCTATGGAGTTCTGATACTTCTAATACTGCTTGCTACTAAACTGATTACCTAGAGCAGAGAGCGGGGGTTATATACCAAGCTGAGGAGGGCCCATGGGCATAGCCAGGTGTTTTTTGTTCTGCCTGGTCCTTCTCCTGGAGGAGGCAATATAACCCAGTAGTTATGATTTATGAAGCGCTGTGTCCATCGATTAACTCAGAGAAATGGCTCAATACAGATATCAATAATGCAAAAAGTGGTCACCGCCTCCACCTATAACTGGTCTTAGTGGTAAGGAGCACTGGAGGGGCGGACGCAGATCAAAAAAACGAAGAGATTTCCATTCACAACTTACCAACCAGCCAGCGACCAACCGAATTGACCTAACAGTATGCGGTAAAAACAGAGGTTTGGTTGCACACATTTGCAAATACATGTGTAAGCTGCGTCTGCCCTTCCGGTGCTCCTTACCACTAAGACCAGTTATAGGTGGAGGCGGTGACCACTTTTTGCATGAAAGAAAATTGACACCTGGCCCTTGATGGTACTCAAGGCCAACTTCTGATCAATGCCCTGTCGAAGAAAGGTTAAGATCCGAGCCACAGAAAAGGATCAAGGATCCTTTTCGGCACCAATCGACTCACACCAAGAAATGTACGTTTTCCACGTACGATGGTATATCTTGCAGGAAGAAGACTTCCTCGCCCTCACCATAGTAGGGATCACTGATCCAGACAAACCTCTATCCCTCAGTACCTAGCTTTCAATAGCTAGGCCATTAAAACCAGGGACTGTAAAGCAGGATGGTAAATTAGCCTTTGGGACAACTGGTCTTCTCTGAGAGGAAGCCCCCGAAGGGACGTTTACGGCCATCAGGATAATTGGAATATCCTCACTCTTGATTCCTCGCAAGGAACTGCGGAAGAAGCCTGAGCCAAGGATGACACTGGCCTTACCATGGCCTTTGGACGCCTGCGGTATCCTCCTGTGGAGCCGAACCTGCTAAAGCAGCTGCATGTAGGGCTGTGCAAACAGAACTGTCTTGAAAGTGGACACCATCAGACTCAGAACCTGTATGCATATCAGGTGAGAGAACTAATTGTGACAGCAGCTGGTGAATCATGGCCTGTGGTTCCTGAAATTTGTCCAGAGGAAGAACAATCAGAATTAAAATGAGAATTAAAATGAGACCTAGGTAAATCAATTCCCTGGACAGGGATAGAGGGCACCTTCGTTAGTTCAGACATCACCTGAAACTTTAAACGGCTCCAAAAATAAGGTGAAAGACACACCTTTCTCCTGCGCTCAGAAAACAAGGCTCCCCCGACTGCTCTTCCCACAGGACTTTGCAAAAGGCATCTCAGATGGCCATGGTCTTGCTGCCCTAAAGGACTGGGGCAGTCCAACAGTACTGCAAACAAAAAACACAAAAAGGGCGCACCGACCTAGCGCATTATCCTCAATAATGGTTTTATTGTTGTAACATAAAAATAGCTACTTGCAAATGCAGATGAAATCAATCATATCGGACTCAGAAACTTGAGTGTCAGAAGTAGTCCATACGAAAGTCCATTGTCCTAATAGGACAATGGACTACTTCTGACACTCAAGTTTCTGAGTCCGATGTGATTGATTTCATCTGCGTTTGTGAGTAGCCATTTTTATGTTACAACAAAAAAAACATTATTGAGAATAATGCGCTAGGTCGGTGCGCCCTTTTTGTGTTTGTTATCACCTGAACCTTTGCAGGAATTAAATCCGCACAAGGAGACTCAGGACCTAAAAAAACTGAAAAGAACTTTTGTCCCCCTTTCTGGGTACCCTCAAAAGAAACATTTTGTGGACCTCCTTGATGCTCACAAAAGAGGTCCACTGGGCCGGAAACCAGCAAAGATGTCCCCCCACCCCAATAATGGGTGAGGGCAGACATTCATCCTGAAGGGGTCCGGTCTGCGGGCCCGGAGAAGACAGCTCTAGGCTTACCAGACCAAGGTTGCTTGAAACCTCCCTGGGAAGGTTTGAAAGATCTATTTCTTATTCTTAGGCCCAGAAGCACAAAATAATTTTCTATGTGCCAAGAAGGCGGGCCCCCGTCTGCAACGAGGCTCCATCCACTTCCTAGACTGGCAGGAACGTACTCTTTCCCCAGTGAGACCCTCAATGATGTCATCCAGGGTAGCCCCAAACAGGCGATCGCTTTGAAAGGGCAAATCAATGAGAGCTTTCTTGGAGGCTTGGTCTGCGGACCAATTAAGCCACAGCATGTGATTATCACCACCGCTGAAACAAAGTTTGGACAGCACAGAAGCTGTATCCAAAGCCGCATCACCAAAACTGCAGCCCATGGAGCAACTGGTCCGCTAAATCCACATAAGCAGCGGGGATCTGCTCACCCACCAGGCCCTGGTGCAAAAGCTTGGCCCATTCAGTCAGGGTCTGAGACACCAGGGCTGAGGCAAAGACTGCCCAAAATGCCGAACCAGCCAAAGTAAACATGCTGTGTGCCACAGCCTTTGCTTTGCTGTCAGCCGGGTCCTTAAAGGATGGGGATTCTTCTACTGGGATCATGGTTGCTTTATTCAACCTGAAAACAGGAGGGTCCACCACTGGTGAACTAGTCCAATTTTATTTTTAAAAAGGGACTCCTCAAAACTAACGTACAGCAAAACGTTTGGGGACCACAAAGGGTAATTTTGGTTGTTCCCATTCCTTACAGGAAATCCTGTCAAAAATAAGGCACATAAGGAAACACCTTTGGAGTATGAGGCAGCTTATGCATACCAAACGACACAGCCACGTCCGGGGCTACATCACCTGCATCCTCCATTTTTAAAGTCTCACACACCGAAGTGATGAGAGTCTAACAGCTGCTGCGACCATGGAGGAACCATCCTCACTATCGGATGGATCTGGGGTGTGATATTAAGTCCCCCTGGACGAGCCGCTTCCATGGCGTCATCAGGCTCAGAATAAGATGAGACAGACGGAGAAGGGGAAGGCGGGGGACGCTTCCTATAGGGGCTTTGCCCACACTCACTTCCAACCGGGACACTAAGGACTGCAGGGCCGCCATCCGTGCAACCATGGGAAGCTGGGGTCTTGAGGGACCTACCACCTCCATGAGGGGGTCAGTGGGGGAGATGTGACCCTGAGGTTTCATAAGGAAAGGTAGACCTTGCAGTACAAAAACGATCTTTTGGCACAACTAAAGGATCCCCTCAAGGCTCAGGGTACCCATCAGCAGAGAAAGATAACAGGGACCCCCAAAGGAGCACCGAGAATTCCAACCCAGCATCAGCATGGATGCCATCCCTGTTCAAATGTCCCTGGCACAGGAAAAGGAAACTGAGGAGGAGGAACAGGAAGAGGAGGAGCTTTGGCATCCACACGAGGCTTTGGTCGTCTCCAGCGTCTCCCGGACTAAGGGAAAATGGCCCTTGACAGCATCGGGCTACACAAACATGGCCGCCGACCGGAGACCAGCCAGACATAGTTACATAGTTAGTGAGGTTGAAAAAAGACATCAGTCCATCCAGTTCAACCTATGATGTGTGTGTGTGTTTGCTTTTAACCGTACATTGTATACCCCTGTATGTTGTGATCTCTAAGGTGCCCATCTAATAGTTTTTTGAAACCATCAATGCTCCCTGCTGATACGACTGCTTGTGGAAGAGAATTCCACATCCTTACCGCTCTTACAGTGAAGAACCCCTTACGCATTTTAAGGTTAAACCACCTTTCCTCTAGTTTTAGTGAGTGGCCACGTGTCTTATTGCATCTCCTTTCTCTGAATAGTTTGTTCCTTATGCTAGGGTTTCCAGTACAGTATTTGTACATTGATATCATAGCCCCCCTCAATCGTCTCTTCTCTAGCCACTTGCCCACCGCTCACATGGAGCGTACTGCGGCAAAGTGGCACGATCCCGTCCAGCGACGTAGACCTACGTCGCTGGACTCCTCCCCCTGTAGGCGGCGCTCGCGCGCAGCCGGAGGCGCGCTCCCGCTGTTTTCATTCACAGCGGGAGTCGGGCCAGGGGAGGAGCAGCGGCGATCGCCGCTGCTCTGCCCCGATCGTCGGGGAATCGAGTGAGGAGATCCGCCCGCCTGTGTAAACAGAGCGGGCGGATCTCCATAGTGACAGGGAGTGACAGATCAGACTGTTCAGCATAGCTGGACATCCGATCTGTCCCTGTCTCACAAAGTCACCTGCCCCCCCCCACATGTCAGTAAGCACTAGGCATACATTAACCCCTCCCTCTCCAATAAAATTAACCCCTTCACTGCCAGTGTCATTTTTACAGTAACAGTGCATATATATAGCACTGATTACTGCAGTAATATCACTGGTACCCCCAAAAGTTTCAAAAATGTCAGTCAAGGGTCAGATCTGTCCGCCGCAATGTCGCAGTCCCGCAAAAAAAAAAAAAAAAAAAATCGCAGATCACCGCCATTACGCGTTAAAAAAAAAAAAACACCAAAAATGACAGAAATCTTTCCCTTAGTTAGTAAACGCAATAACATTTGCGCAAACCAATCAAAATACGCTTATTGCGATTTTTTTACCAAACATAGGTAGCAGAATTTTTTTTTTGGGGGGGGGGGGGGGGAATTTCATATAAAAAAATGTTAAAAATAGTTATTTTTTCAATTAAACGCTCTTTTTTTGTTTATAGCGCAAAAAGTAAAAATCGCACAGGTGATCAAATACCACCAAAAGAAAGCTCTTTCTTTTAAATTTCGTTTGGGTATGGCGTCGCACGACCGCGCAAATGTCAGTTAAAGTCGCACATCGCCGAATCGCAAAAAGTGGCCTGGACGGAAGACAGCAAAATCCTCCGGTGGTAAAGTGGCTAGAGAGAATAGGTTCAGTGCTTGTAGTTTTTCCTCATAGCTGATGTCCTCCATTCCCCTAATTATTTTTGTTGCCCTTCTCTGGACTCTTTCCAATTCCAGCACACCCTTCCTGAGGACCGGTGCCCAGAACTGGACAGCATACTCTAGAACATTTGTCCCCCTTTCTGGGTACCCAGACTAAAGGAAAATGGTCACCATCAGCTACAGCATGATTCCAGGATCTTCCCTGCGTCTTCTGCAATGCTGTTCCCTCTGCAAGGGGACCCCCCCTGAACGTAGGACACATGTTTAGGGGAGACTCTGCTGTGCACTCTGCACTGGGACCCCCCTGCATTATACCCACACTGCAAACAGTAAGGCATGCACCTTGGGGCTACACTATGACCCTTCCAGACTACTAGGGCAGGACGCACACTATCCCAGGACCCTTACAGGAGTGGGGATAGCAGGGGAGACCCCAGGGGTCTCTGCTGCATCCTCTGCCCTGGGACCCCCACCAGACTCCAGGTCCAGACATGGGGGAAAAGGAATAGGGAAAGACCATCTCACAGAGATTTAGGGATGGGAGTAGGGAACCTGCAGGCAGGTCGGACTATCCCTGGAGGTTACCAGCGTCCACCCCAAAAAAAAACGTCAAAAAGGGGTTGAGGGGGGGACTGTACTTATCCTTCCGTGGTGCATGGTAATGCTTTAGACAGAATCCTCGCCACTGAAGTAGGGGAGCTGTCCTCCAAGGGACCGCTGCGACTCAGACCCAAGCCCGGTCGTATGCGACCCTGTGAGACATCTAACTCAAGGGCCAGCCTCTGTCCGTGAGGCTATGTTGCAGCTGACCTAGCACGTAGCTGTGGTCTGCACGTACTCGCTAGCTGGGCTAGGGGGACCACTGGCTCTAGATTATCTAGCCCGTCGCCCAGCCTGACAGTTGATTGTTGATCTCCCGAGAGAAAAAACAAAAAAGATGTTAAGGAAAGAGGAAAAATTGCTAGGACCAGAGATCCCAGCTGGGTGCCTAGGTCCCTTCGCCTGACTAGACATTATAAAACTGATTACCTAGAGCAGAGGGGGGGGGGGTATATACCAAGCTGAAGACGGCCCATGGGTGTAGCCAGGTGTTTTTTGTTCTGCCTAGCCCTACTCCTGGAGGATGCAATAAAACCCAGTGGAAAGGGGGGTACCCGCGCGCTATCACACTTCTAAATGAAATAATCTTTATAGAACAGCTGCAAACGGCATAAGGCGTTTGCACAGTCTGCCGGTCCTCCAGCAACAGTTCCGATAGTCTATCAGCTTTCCCTACACGTGTCGACCAAGTCACGATGAGGTCATTATGCTGGCATTTTACAATTGGAAGGTAAGAAGATAGTGTGGCCACATCCATCAGGGATCCCTGCGCCCCCTCTCTTTATATTCTTTACCGCTGCAGATCTGAGTGACCCTTGTCTTTGGAAGAAATAGTTGGAAGAGACTGTGTATATCTGTTCCCAATTTGAACTTTACCCACGGACTGTTTATTTTACTCACCAGTGTACTATCCATGAGCAGGAGAAGCCCCCTTTTTTAATCTTTTTTTGCTCTCATTAGCACAATACGTGCCTGAATGTTTTTTGCCGTTAATTAACACTTATCTGATTACTCTTCCTTTCTGGCTCATTATCAGTTGTTGAACATTCATTACTGGGTTTCCCCTTACCATCTCACCTGTATATACTTAAGATTCCTTTGCAATTAACGGCTTTACAGCAGCTATTCCACTGAAGTGATTTAGATACAATATTTCATTTTCATTTAATTGTATTTGTGAGATTGCATCTTATACACACTTCTGTTTATTTTTATTATATACCATTTATGATTCTTTTGCAACTAATGGTTTTATACTATTTATTCTACTGAAGTGATTTAAACACAATTTTTTCTGCATCTATTTATACACCTTTGTGAGACTACATCTCGTATACACCTTTGTCCACCTTTAATACACAATAAAACCCAGTAGTTACGATTTATGGGATGCTTTGTCCGTCGATGAACGAAAGAGAAATAAAGTTTGCAGCTGACAGGATATCAAAAGCTCTTCCCATCCTAGAAATAATCACCATATCCTCACTGTTACACTGTAACCAGGCCTTGTAAAAGGCACAGACTGGGGCAACCTGCATAGTGCCTGCCTGGTTGAAGTTAAACAGGGTGCTTATCCAGTAATTCAAAATGTATCAAGACCGTCATGCAAGCCAGGAAGGAGTATTAAATTCTGACCAACCGTGAATTATATGCAAGGCAAAGCAACAGCCTAATTTTAGTTTGAGCCTCTGCATCTGTTTCTACTTACCTGACATTTGCTCCACCAATACATCAGGCGCTGGGGGGAAAAAAAAAAAAAAAAAAAAAAAAAAAAAGAAGATGCCCCTGTGTTGGCTCGAGGTCATAAAATGGAGCTTGCACAGGACTGAGGACTCTTTATACCTGCCCATTAATAAATACTGGATGACTGAGCTACCAATCACAAAAGTTTTGTCACACTAAATAAAAAAAGTAAGTTGCTGGTCATGTTCCCTTTCGTTCTGGGAAAAACAGTGTGGCAAAGGAGGAAATGGAATGTAAGTAGACAACTCTGAAGGCTGGTATTAAATGAAACTTTACAATGTATGCTATACTAACATGTATGTTTCATGTTCTAGATTTCTTCACATTTCATTATGAACAAATAACTGAGTACCTGGGCTGGAGGAAGGTCTTCATTATCAGAGGACTCCGTACTTTCAGAGCTATCTGCCATTGCCTGAGAAAAAGAGGCCATCTTGCTTGTCAGAAGGCCCTTCCCTTTTGATACGGTAGCTGCTGGTGTTGCTGGCTTTACAGTTTTCTTAGGTTGAGATGCGGATAGTTTTGCCTTCTGTGTTTCTAGAGTTTTGACTTCAGTCTGCCAAAATACATAAAGTCAAGACAATAGTAAATATGCAGCTTAACTTTTCCAATGCTTTTTATAAGTATTCAATCCCCATGAATAACTGCGTGTTATGTAATGTTGCAACCTTCATTATCTGCTTGGTATATTGCAATATGTAAACACATATTGACATTTAAAGTAAACCCAGTGGTCACCATATACATTTATTTTATAACATCAGCACTGTTATAGCAGTACAAACAATAGTTTATTTTGTGAATACAGTATGAGCTTAAAGTGACCTTAAAGGTTTGGTTTTTTTAATAGTCCTATACTTGCCTGCTCTGTACAATGGCTTTGCACACAGCAGCCACGATCCTCTTCTTCACGGGTACCCTGTTGGCATTCTTGGCTCCTCCCCTCAACCAGTGCCCCCAATATCAAGCCGCCTGCTATGGAGGCAATGGTGTGTGCTCCCTCCCAAGCCCCACATTTTGTGTGTCCAAATGATTTCCTGAAGCAAATTTGATCATGCTTTGCTGGGGTTTTTCGGTCTTCCTCTGGATCAACTGTGGGTATAGGATTGTGTATATGGGATTGTATGATTTTTTTTTCCCTTTTATTGGTTGAACTGGATGGACTTGTCTTTTTTTCAACCAGACTTACTATGTAACAGAGCTGCAGCTCGTCCCCGCCACCTTCCGCACTGGCTTTGATTGACAGCAGTGAGAACCAATGGCTCCCACTGCTGTCTCAGCCAATCAAGAGAGAGAGAAACCTGGGACAGCCGAGGCTCCCGGGCACATTGATGGATTGAGAGGGGGGAGTTAGGCAAGTATTGGGGGAGCAGCACACGGAAGTTTTTTTACCTTCATGCACAGAATGCAGATAAGGTAAAAAAAAAAAAAAAAAAAACAAACATAGCCTTAACAGCCACTTAAAGAATCACTCTTCATGTTGTGAATTCTGCCTTTCTGCTGGCCATCTCTTTCCGTAACTTCCTGAAATCCCGGCATGTTTTGCAGCTTCTCCTGTGCTGTTTACTTTTAATTTCTAAGAACTGCATTCCCCATGGTACCTTTCTGCCTGCAAGCCGTGATTTCTGTACTGCCTCTGACTCCTGAAATTATTTTTCTCAGTACCTCTTTAGTTCAGAAGGCAGGCTCTCTAAAATGTGTAACAAAGCAATGCCTACTCACAGTGCATAATGAATACACGTCACAGAACCCAAGGAAGCAAACGTGCAGAAATACTCATGAAAGTATGTGTACAAACCAAGGGATTGTTCAAATTAATAAGAGTAGGCTAGAAATATTTGAAATAAAATTGTGGAAATTAATATGATTTTATATTTTGACAACTAAAACGCTTTAAAGAATTTGCTCTTGAATATTTAGGAGGCAGTAATCTTGAGGTGCATAAATGACACCCTATTATATTTCGGGTACAGAGGTCTAAGGTTTTAAAGCGGATCTCCACATTTTAATAAAGCTTAAACAGTTTATTTGGACCAAGGTGGTCCAAATGAACTAATACCTTTACTACTAGATGTGCCCGCTGTGCGTGTGTTGTATAACGCTGTACTGGGTGGAGCTACAAGGATCCGGGAGATAGTTAGAACAGTGTGGGCTGCCTGCATCAATCTATCCTTTGAGCGGTTTCACATTTGAGCATTCTTAGGCTTGCAACAGATGTGGTGGTTCCTCAGTGTCTCGAGGTCTACATTCCTGTATATAATTTAAGTGCATTTTAACACTTTTTGGCTTAAAAAAAATATCTACAGTAAGCACTATGAAGTGTTTTTCTTCTTTGAGCTCTTTGGCAATCCAGAGCTGCAGTGAACTTGTGTCCTCAGTTGGCTGGCAAAAAAAAAAAAAGTTGTGGGAAAGTGCCTCCATTGTTTTTGGGAGTGTAGAAGGGTGATCCAATTTGGAGACATCCAATTACATGCTGGTTTGACCTTTGCAATGCGGTCAAACTAAGGCGACAGCACACCCTTGGACGATCTGGTGGAGGCGTCACATGATTTTTGCAGGATTCACAGATAATTGTTTGCGCTTACCATTCATTGCGAATTATGGAGCATGGACTATTGTGGACATTAGTATAATTTTACTATTGTTTACACATTGTTTGTGATTTCATGCATAATGGTTTATTAGAGCACTAATAAAATGTATTAATAATAAAATGTATTAATATAATACATAGTACAGGTCCAGCATAACAGAATACATTGAACGTACATGGAGAAAAAAAAAAAGCACTGCGGTAGCACTATAGCTATTTAATCATAATTACCTACACTTACATACAATCACAGTGTTATTAAATGTTCATTCCTAAAAAAAAGATATTTTACAAGTAATAGAAATATAAGGTAAATCTGACAAAAAAAACGGAATTTTTGTAAAATCTTACCTGTAAAATTCCTTTCTCTGAGTCCTCCGACAGTCGCCGCCTCTTCATATTCGTCACATATGGGGTATTAGACTTTGCTCCGAAGGAGTAGCTAGGCAACAGAATATGTTAACAATAAAGCTTTAACATATCCCACCCTCAAGGGGTGGTCCCCTCAGTCAATACCCTCCTACTTCCTGCAACCATATCTCAGTTTTAGTGGAATAGCAGTAGAGTATACATACAAACCCCAAAAGAGGGGCGGGGGCGGCGACTGTCGGAGGACTCAGAGAAAGGAATTTTACAGGTAAGATTTTACAAAAATTCCGTTTTCTCTTACGTCCTCCGACAGTCGCCGCCTCTTCATATTCGTCACATATGGGGACGTCCCAAAGCAGTGCAAACATGAGGGGTGGGAAACGCATCCGCGCCGAAAGGCAACGCAGTCTCCACATCAAAGAAAAGAACCTTACCAAAGGAAGGAACTAGCTGGGCAACAGCAAAAATAAGTGCTCAACAGGAGCAACAACCCAGGAAAAGACAAAAAACCAGGGGATACAAAACTTATCCCAACAGCCAGGAGTCCCCAACAAGGGACCCTAGGGAACAGCCGCACTAAGAACCTTGCGGCCAAAGGAAGCATCCGCCGATGCCTGAACATCTACTTTGTAGAATTTTGTGAAAGCGTGCACGGTCGACCAAGTCGCCGCCTTACACACCTGGGCTACAGAAGCCCCATGACGACAGGCCCAAGACGTACTCAGAGATCTAGTAGAGTGCGCCTTCACAGGCACAGGGGAAACCTTCCCCTGCAAGGCGTAAGCCTGTTCAATGGTCTGCCTGATCCATTTGGCAATGGTAGAGGCGGAAGCCGCCATGCCCTTCCGAGGACCCTCTGGAAGAACAAACAAGGAGTCCGTCTTTCGAAAAGACTCAGTCGATTTAAGGTAAACCCTAATCGCTCGAACAACATCCAGAGAATGCAATCTCACCTCCTTAGGATGTTGAGGCTTCGTGCACAACGAAGGCAAAACAATATCCTCGTTAAGATGGAATTCCGAAACTCGTTTCGGCAGAAAAGAAGGATTAGGTCGCAAGACCACCTTATCCAAATGAACAACCAGGTACGGAGACTTGCAGGACAAAGCCGCCAGTTCCGACACTCTGCGAGCCGAAGTGATCGCCACCAAAAAGGCGACCTTTTTGGACAACATAGACAACGAGATCTCCCTGATCTGTTCAAAAGGAGCACGTTGTAACACAGACAGGACTAGATTCAAGTCCCAAGGGGGCAAGGGATCCCTCCTAGGAGGAACCAGATGCCGCACACCCTGAATAAAAGTGCCAACCAAGGAGTTGGAAGCTACGGGACGTTGAAACAGAACGGCCAGCGCAGACACCTGACCCTTTATCGTAGCCAGCGCCAAACGCTGATCGACACCCGTCTGAAGGAAAGACAGCACACGGGAAACCGAGTACGTGCGGGGTGAAAACCCCCTGGACTCACACCAGGCAAAATAGGCCTTCCAAGTACGGTAATAAACCTTTCCCGAGGAAGACTTCCTCGCGTTGATCAAGGTATGAACAACCTCTGGAGAGAGACCCTTCTCCTTCAGGACCTCGGTCTCAACAGCCAGGCCGTCAAAGCCAGCGACTGTAAAGCAGGATGGTAAATCGGTCCTTGAGACAGTAGATCGTCCCGAAGAGGCAGACGCCAGGGGGCGTCGACCGCCAGATTCACGAGGTCTGCGTACCAGGACCGGCGAGGCCAGTCCGGTGCCACAAGAATCACCGTGCTGCGTTCCGAGTGTAACCTGCGAAGGAACCGGGACAGCAACTGAATCGGTGGAAACGCGTACATCAGCCTGTACTGATGCCACGGGGCCACTAACGCGTCCGACGCGTCCGCCCGAGGGTCGCGCGTCCTTGCCACGAACCTCTTCACCTTGTAGTTGAGGCGAGACGCGAACAGGTCCACATCTGGAAGACCCCACTTCGCGCACAACATCTGGAAGACAGCCGGGTGGAGAGACCATTCCCCCTGATCCAGGGTCTGGCGACTCAGATAGTCCGCCTGCCAGTTCTCCACTCCCGGAATGTGAACCGCCGTTATCGCCGGGACATGAGTCTCGGCCCAAGACAGAATGTCGGCCACTTCTCGAGCCGCTCGGGCACTCCTGGTGCCCCCTTGGTGGTTGATGTAGGCCACCGCCGTGGCATTGTCCGTCTGCACCCGAACCGGGCAGCCCTGCAGCCGGTCCGTCCAGCGATGAAGACAGAGCCTTATCGCACGCAATTCCAGAATGTTGATCGGGAGGGAAGACTCCCCCTCCGACCAGGTCCCCTGGGCGGACAGAACGCCCAGAACACCACCCCAGCCCGACAGGCTGGCATCCGTGGTGATTATCGTCCACGAGATCGGACGAAACGACTTGCCCCCGGACACCAACGGGGACTGGAGCCACCACAGGAGGTTTTCCCTGGTGCGATGACTCAACGAGATCTGAAGATCCAGAGATTGAGGTCGCCCGTCCCACTTGGACAAGATCTCCGCTTGGAGACCCCGCGTGTGAAACTGCGCGAAAGGAATCGCCTCGAAAGCCGAGACCATCAATCCCAGACATCTCATACACGTCCGCAGAGACGAGTTCGGAACGTCCCTGAGGGACCTGACTCCCTCCTGAAGAGTCCTGAGTTTGTCTTCCGGCAGGAAGACCTTCGCCTGCACCGAGTCCAGTATCATTCCCAGATAGGGAAGACGAACCGACGGACTCAGAGTCGACTTTGGAACATTTATCGTCCAACCGAACTCCTGCAGAGTATGCATCGTGACAGACAGGTCCTTCTCCAGACCCTGACTGGTCGCAGACCGAATCAGAATGTCGTCCAGATACCCCAGGACAGAAATGCCCTGGGCTCTCAATAATGCCAGAACCGGTGCAAGCACCTTGGTGAAGACCCGCGGAGCCGAGGCGAGCCCAAAGGGCAACGCCACGAACTGGTAGTGATCCTCCGCAATGGCAAATCGAAGGTATCTCTGATGACCCTCGAATATGGGGATGTGAAGATACGCATCCTTCAAATCGATGGAGGCCATGAATTCCCCCGGAACCAGGGCAGCCACCACCGAGCGCAGGGATTCCATGCGGAACTTGCGAACCCGCACAGAGCGGTTCAGAGCTTTCAAGTCCAGAATTGGACGAACCTTGCCCTCCTTTCTGGGCACAGTGAACAGATTGGAATAAAACCCCCGAAATCTGTCCCGATGAGGCACCGGAACCACCACTCCCTGAGCCCTCAGGTCCCGCACCGCCAGGCGCAGATCCCGCAGGCGCTCTGGAGACAGTTGTAGATTTGAGGGAAAAAATCTGCTCTCTGGCCGAGAGAGAAACTCGATCTTGTAACCAGATCGAACGATTTCCAGAACCCATCTGTCCCGCACACGGGCCAACCAGGGCTGAAGAAAACCGAGCAAGCGTCCCCCCACCCCAAAACTGGGTGAGGGCGCCCCTTCAGGCCGAACTGTTATGGGCCGCAGGTCCGGATTGGCCGGACTTCTGTTTTCCAGACCAGGGCTTCTTCTGAGAGCCCTGGCCCTTGAACGGTTTGCCCTTGTAGTGCGGCCGAAAGGCACGAAAGGACCCCTGAGGGGGCCGAAAATTAGCATGCTTCTTCCCAGAAGCCCCCTTAGCCTTGGGGAAATGGGGCAAGAGAGTGCTCTTACCCCCAGTAATCCCCTTAATCAACACATCCAGGGACTCCCCAAAAAGGCGAGACCCATCATAAGGCAGATTGGCTAAGGTTTTACGTGAAGATTGGTCCACCGACCAACATTTCAACCAAACCAGGCGGCGAGACAACACCGCCACGCTGTGCACACGCGCGGCCAACGGAATCAGGTCCAGGTCCGCATCACACAGATACATGACACCCTGGTGGATCTGATCCACCATATCCAGGGTCGCCGCTGAGGCCGAATCGGCCACTAGGACGCGCCTAAGCATTTGCGTCCAACTTGCGATCGCCTGGGCCGCCATGAGAGAAGCAAACAGAGCCTTAAGCATAGAACCCGTAACAGAATAAGTATGACGGGCAAGAGACTCCAGTCTCCTATCCGTGGCATCACGGAAAATAGGGGATCCCTCTGCCGGGATCGCAGTGGCTTTGTTCAAAACCGCAATAGCATGATCTACTGGCGGAGGCACACACCACCGTTCATCAGTGGCAGGCGAGAAAGGATAACGCAGCTTAAATTTACATGGTACCGCAAAAGGCTTGCGCAAATCGCGCCATTGGTCCTTAACAGCGCGCTGAAAATCAGCATTGCAGGGAAAGACCTGCGGCGTCCTGCGTTTTCTCTGCGTCCCATAAGCCGCCAAGGCAGCTGGGGGACACACCTCGTCCTGCAAACGTAGCGTCTGCTTAATGGAAGCAATCGACTCATCCATGATTGCAAGCTCTTCAGGCGAGCCAGGGGGAGAATTATCAACCCCCTCAACTTCAGCCTCTACCTCAGACCCCACTAGATCCAGAGAGGAGCGGGACCCCGATAGGGGGGTCCCCGCCAGAACAGCCCCATCACCTTCACCCTCAGAATCAGAGGACAGAGCAACTCTGGGCCGTTTAGTAGATTGAGCAGCCACCAGCATTTGCACCTGTGCAGCAAGGCCAGCCACAATAGTGGCCAAATCCCCCCCTGGGGGGGAAACAGCGGTCCCCTGGCTTTCCACCAAGACTGTGGGAAATTTGCCCTCCTGAGAATCCATTGCCCCTGTATGCCAGACAACCAAGGGTTAACTGCCCCCTTACAGCAAGCGCGGCAAGCGCAGCCCACCGCACCACACTCAGGCACAATGAGACCCCCACAGGGAATATACAGACTGAATACAGGCAATGGAACACAGGAATAGAAGGATAAAACCTGAGGAGACTCCGCTGCTGCTGCTGCCTCGATCGGTGCTTCCAGGAGAGAGGAAGTGATGCTGCCAGGGCGCTCTATGTAAGCCTATGGAGGCTACAAGAAAATGGCCGCCGTGCATGTAAACCATGCGGCCGGAGCGGGCGCCGGTAAAATGGCGCCGTTTGGCGCCGAAATCGCCGCTCCACAGTGCATAAAATCACACACAATATCATCCCATAATATGGATACATGTTAGATCGCCGCAGCGATCGCTGTATATGCCCCAACATGCCATTAAAAACATGCCCCACAGCACACAGCTCCTCACACTGCCCAGCCTGACATACTCAGTGTCATACAGCTCCCCCCCCCCCTTGCAGCCCACAGCATGCAGCCGAGAGATAGGGAGACAAGCAGTGTGATTAAAGGCAGGTTACACAGTCCCAGACTGAGACCCCCCCAGACAGACAGGTCCCCACATAGATACACTTACCTCACATGGCGTGGGGAACCCGCACAGGCGAACAAGCCGCTGCACATGAGGCAGGGAGAGTCGCTACTCAAGACGCACACAATGGCGGTTCAGAAACCGCACAGCGTCCGGTGAGGTAGCCACCTCACCAATCATCCCTGCACCGAACAGGGATGGGTCGTTCACCGTGCCAGGAGCGTTACCTGGCTGAACGCTCGATGGCAGACTGGGAAGCCACTGACCCACGACCTGCGACCAGGGGGATCAGCCCGAGACCCAGTCCGCATGATCCTCTTCGTCCGAAGAACTAACTAATGCTGACAAAAATAACAGCTAAGTAAAGGTAGAGAGAAAACTCAAACAAAATATCAAAAAGAAGAAAGAGTCTGGGACAAAAAGTCCCAGCACAGAGAGAGCCAGCCACTCCTGACAAGCTAGACATTAAAACTGAGATATGGTTGCAGGAAGTAGGAGGGTATTGACTGAGGGGACCACCCCTTGAGGGTGGGATATGTTAAAGCTTTATTGTTAACATATTCTGTTGCCTAGCTACTCCTTCGGAGCAAAGTCTAATACCCCATATGTGACGAATATGAAGAGGCGGCGACTGTCGGAGGACGTAAGAGAAATTATGGTTTCCTTTAAATAAAACAGAGGGGCCCTTATTCTCATTTTATATCATCCTTTTACATTACATTTCGGGAAGGAGGGGAAGAAGCAGTGGAACTGACAACGGTAGTTTGTTTATCCACCGCTACATTCAGTTGCCAGGAGCAAAGAAAACACCTGAACCTTATACAGGGACCAAGAAGCATGTGGACTGTCACATAAGGAGAGAGCAGCTTCTCCTGCTCTTGGCAGGTGATGCAAACCTGCTGCCTTGTCCTGCATGTGAAAAACATATGTTCACTTTAATGCCCAGCTTCAGACAACACTCACCTGAGCTCCATCTCGATCCAGCGATGTTGTATGAGAGGAGCAGCTGTATGGGATTCTCCCTCCTGATTGGCTGAGACACGGCAGTGGGTGCCATTGGCTCCCGCTGCTGTCAATCAAAGTCAGTGAGCCAATGAGGAGAGAAGGTGGGACTGAGCTGCAACTGTGTGTCTGAATGAACACAGTAGCAGCTCAGCTCAGGTGCCCCCAAAGCAAGCTGCTTGCTGCCAAGCGCACCGGCGAGGGACCGGAGGGGCCAAGCGCAACGGCGAGGGACCTTTTTTTTTCTTTTTTTAAGACTTTAATATCACTTTAAGATAAAGTGCCAAAAGAACAAAAAGGCCAAAATAAATAAAATAAATAAAAATGTTGCATACCGGTTTTACAGACTTCTCATCACTTTCAGATTCACTTTCTTCTGAGCTTTCATCTGGTTTCAAAGCAGTGGAAACTGTCTGTTTTCCCTTTACTCCACTTGACACAGCTGAAGGTTTAAGCTACAGGAAAACCAAAAAAAAATAGGTTTTTAAAATTATACATGTAGCACTGCCCCCTAGAGAGCTGCTGAGATTTACACTTTCTGGATTCCCCTGGGTTACCCCTAGCGACTGGTAGCAGACAAACGGCATTGAAAGTCCTTGGCTCTGCCAATCAATCCATAGGATGTTGGTTTTTGTGTTTTTATTTAGAACTGGGATAGAAGGGATGAACTATGCACAATCTTGAGGACAACTAACTGTAGAATGCGGCAAAGCAGCTGCTTCACCTTGCCACTGAAGTGAAGATAAGATTACTGTTCCCGCTTGAATACTCTCTCCTCCTGGAACCTGGCTTCCGCCCAAAGACACCCTGCCACATGTGCCCTTGGCTTTTATATCATATCCCAGGATGCACCACTGTCTGTGCCAACCCACTGGGACAGTTACAAAGCCTGTGTGTCATTGGCTAGGTTTGCTCCACTGTCCATCAGGCTCCCCTATTGGATACAGTGGGGACACTACCTCAGACCAGATGAATCACACATGGACACATGCAACAGGCCTGACTAGAAATCCTGCTCCCCTGATAAGCAGACAGAGCAACTAGGTTTTACCTGCCACTTTCCTCATAAGCAGGCAGAGAAAATTACACTCCGTATCTAGCACCTGTCTAGGAGGGTGCTACATCCACCCCCCACCAAAAATGAGCCATGTCCCCATTGGCTCTGGGGCAGCCGCCCCCTTCAAAAACTCCAACCGGAAAAATCCATGGAGTATCCCACCAACTTGGAAAAGGGGGAAAGGGAAAAACAAATGTACATTCAATAAAGATGAAAAAAATGGACAATCTCTCAGTACAGTATAATACATTTCAGGTGCATTAAAGTAATGCACTCCCCACCAAACAAAACTCTGGTGAGTACATACATTATCCTGACTAAACTACTTCCTTGGCAACCTGCACCAGAAAAAAATACATTAACATTTTTAGCATTTGGATCACAGAAGTTTCCACATTCCTTACTAGTCGGTGAGAAGGCCCTCACACAGAGGCGGTCTTCTCACCCATCATCCCAAGCTGCACGACTTTGGCAGCAGGCTTGACACGGCGTTCAGGGGCACCCTGTCACTAACTAGCTACCACAACTCTGCCTGCCAGATCATTAAGACACGAAAAGTCCTCTTCCGACAGGATCTTTGTTGCTGGAGCCTGAACAACCGGTCCAACCTGGTGGGTTAGCAGTCTCTTCGGGGTCCCCGCACACTAGGACACCCCCCCACCAAAGAGACTTCGGGTCAGCACCCCCCCCCCCCTCCTTGGGTGGTACCCAGCAAAGGTCCATTGACAACCTGTTGGTCTGTCAAATCTTCACGGGGCATCTCATGGACAAGAGTCTCTCTGTAGAAAACCCTCATCTTCAGCCTGATGGCCCACTTACTCCACAGAGTGTTCTCTTAATTGCTGAACAACAGGATCCTGGCCCGATGGATCTCCTCAATAGTGTCACTGTGATAGGTCCAGAGTCCTTTCTCTTGAAAGTTAGAGGGGCGGCCCTCTCTGATTAATCCACTACGCAGTCATATTTTTGTGGGATTTCCTCAACCCTTCTTGCAAAGATAGAATGGTAAAGGGTAATGGGAATAGGGCTTGAGCACTAACAGCAACCAAACTTGAACTTGCGCTGTATGCATCACAGCCAACAAAGCACAGGCTAGCCAGCCTTAATGAGATTCGAGAGTCGGTCTCTAACAGTAATAGTCCGGATGGGGAACCCGCACAACTTTACCCTTGTCATCTTTTATTCTGATTGACCAAGCCAGGCCAGATACATCTGGGCGGCGGACCTCTACCCGGTCTATGTAGATAGCCCGCCCATGATTCCACTGCACCTTCACCGAACCTTCACCGATAGGAAGGTCTTCCACAAGTCCAGCTTACACTGATTGCGATAGGGTTTAGGGACAAAGAAAGTCCCATACAGCCTCATCACACCAAGCTTCTCTTTTGGCCTCTATCTCCAGCATGACCTCCCATGGTGCTTAGGGATAGTCATACCCATACTCTAAGGCCACCTTCAGCTGTATCCATCTTTGCATCCTGGAGAATCTGGAGAGGGTTTTCCGGTTACCTCTCCCAGGTCGAGAATATAGGGTCTCTTCTCTTTTGATGAGAGAGGCATAGGCCTCATTTTGATCCCGGGCCCGGGCATAGTTTTGAGGTTGTGGATAGATCTGGGACCCGATTAGCATAGGCCTTGCAGAACACCAGATTCCTGGCGCACTGTCCTCGCACCACGGAATCCCTGGTCTCCTCTCATCAGGAACACTTGGACTGAATTCGATCCCCAGTCCCATTCGGTCTCTTCCTCTGATTTCCACACATCCAAACCTTCCTCCAAGGATCCATACCGATGCTGGAAACTGGGAGACCCCACACCGATGACCCCGGCCTCTTCCTCGCTGCTCACACTCACAGCCTTGGTCACCGCAGGCCATCTATTCTCCTCTACCTTAATTGGAGCAGACTTGGTTTCTGCCACTGCAATTTTCTGTACATCAGGTGGCCGCTTCCCTCGCCCACACTACCTGCATGCACACAGACTCGGAAGTTCGGGTTTCCCTCACTTTGCACACTATATCACCGGCAGATTGCATAGAGAATAGTTCCGCTAGTACTCTAAGGATTCCTCTTCCTCTGACCACAAAGGGTCCCACTTCTACAGCCGACAGGGCATGAGTGACCCCGGTCTCCCATGTCACACTCAATCTTCTGGGCTAACCTTCACTGCCCGCACTGGCCCAAAAACTCGCATCCGCATGGTAACACTCAGACACTGACTACATACCAGGCCCAAGTGCTTCACGCCTCCTCTGGTACACAATGCCAGTCTTCCATCGTGCACTAAGCGCACCCCTGTGTATCCCACAGGGTCGATATCGGCACTCCGGTCTGCTCCGCAGGATCTCCGCCAACAGGATAGCCTCTGCGCTCCGGCTCACTCCGGTACTCGCCATCTTGCTTCTCCACACGTCTCCCTCTCAGCTCCACCCGAAAGCGGAAATAATTTATGGACTCCCTCTTTCTGGATTGGCTGTGCGTAGGCGGCGTCTCAGCCCACGACTTTGGATTGGCGGTGGCTCCTCCTGCTAGGCAGATTTCTCCAGCTTGCACTTTCCCACATGGTACAGTAACCCCTCCGATGCCACTCCATCTCAGCCCAGCCTGCATGGAAGTTACTGCAAAGCGTACCATGCTCTTCAATCGGCACGCATCTGCCATCCTTACTTGTACCAGGGCTCCAGCTGCACCTCCATCACTCTCTGAGCCAGCTGACCCTCTCTGCTATTCAGTAGAATTGTCCCGCTGTCCGATGTTCAGCCGACAGTTCTCTTCTTAGCACTTGTACAGTATCTTGCGAAAGTATTCGGCCCCCTTGAACTTTGCGACCTTTTGCCACATTTCAGGCTTCAAACAAAGATATAAAACTGTAATTTTTTGTGAAGAATCAACAAGTGGAACACAATCATGAAGTGGAACGAAATGTATTGGATATTTCAAACTTTGTTAAAAAAAAAAATGAAAAATTGGGCGTGCAAAATTATTCAGCGCCTTTACTTTCAGTGCAGCAAACTCTCTCCAGAAGTTTAGTGAGGATCTCTGAATGATCCAATGTTTACCTAAATGAATAATGATGATAAATATAATCCACCTGTGTGTAATCAAGTCTCCGTATAAATGCACCTGCACTGTGATAGTCTCAGAGGTCCGTTTAAAGAGAGCATCATGAAGAACAAGGAACATACCAGGCAGGTCTGAGATACTGTTGTGGAGAAATTTAAAGCCGGATTTGGATACAAAAAGATTTCCCAAGCTTTAAACATCCCAAAGGAGCACTGTGCAAGCGATAATATTGAAATGGAAGGTGTATCAGACCACTGCAAATCTAAGAAGACCTGGCCGTCCCTCTAAACTTTCAGCTCATACAAGGAGAAGACTGATCAGAGATGCAGCCAAGAGGCCCATGATCACTCTGGAGATCATACAGCTGAGGTGGGAGACTATGTCCATAGGACAACAATCAGTCGTATACTGCATAAATCTAACCTTTATGGAAGAGTGGCAAGAAGAAAGCCATTTCTAAAAGATATCCATAAAAAGTGTTGTTTAAAGTTTGCCACAAGCCACCTGGGAGACACACCAAACATGTGGAAGGAAGGTGCTCTGGTCAGATGAAACCAAAATCAAACTTTTTGGCAACAATGCAAAACGTTATGTTTGGCATAAAAGCAACACAGCTCATCACCCTGAACACACCATCCCCACTGTCAAACATGGTGGTGGCAGCATCATGGTTTGGGCCTGCTTTTCTTCAGCAGGTACAGGGAAGATGGTTAAAATTGATGGGAAGATGGATGGAGCCGAATACAGGACCATTCTGGAAGAAAACCTGATGGAGTCTGCAAAAGACCTGAGACTGGGACGGAGATTTGTCTTCCAACAAGACAATGATCCAAAACAAAGCAAAATCTACAATGGAATGGTTCACAAATAAACATATCCAGGTGTTAGAATGGCCAAGTCAAAGTCCAGACCTGAATCCAATCGAGAATCTGTGGAAAAAACTGAAAACTGCTGTTCACAAACGCTCTCCATCCAACCTCAATAAGCGCGAGCTGTTTTGCAAGGAGGAATGGGCAAAAATTTCAGTCTCTCGATATGCAAAACTGATAGACATATCCCAAGCGACTTACAGCTGTAATCCCAGCAAAAGGTGGCGCTACAAAGTATTAACTTAAGGGGGCTGAATAATTTTGCACGCCCAATTTTTCAGTTTATTTGTTAAAAAAGTTTGCAATATCCAATAAATTTCGTTCCACTTCATGATTGTTTCCCACTTGTTGATTCTTCACAAAAAAAAAAAAAAATGACAGTTTTAGATCTTTAGGTTTGAAGCCTGAAATGTGGCAAAAGGTCGCAAAGTTCAAGGGGGACGAATACTTTCGCAAGGCACTGTATAAGCAAGCCTCGTCATACTGTCCTGGAAAAATGTCCCGCTGTCATTAAATGCATGGTCAACAAGTTTCTTTACAGCATCCTCACTGCCACTACTTTGGAAGAATGTCCCGCTGTCATTGGGTGCACAGTCTTTTCCTGCATAGCTCTGGCACACACATGGCCCCTGGCACACCGATCGACGTGCCCTCGGATGCCATTTTCTCCGTCCACACTTGCACCATCTACTGTTAAGCAGACACATTCCATTTTTACAGTAAGATGCAACTCTCCCACTCTCTGGCACACTTGAGTAGACAATTTACAGTTCTGACAAAAGGGTCTTCCATTGCCAACCATCACTGTGCATTTGATTCTTCATCCCACTCTCCGTATCTCCTGTAGAGCAGGCCTCACACTTCACTTGAGCATTAGAACACAGTTCTTGAGAGGAAAATTACATGTTTGGAAATTTTCTTTGGCCATTGCAGTTAGCAACCATTCCGGTAACCCAGGGTGATATCCTGGATGAGCCCCCAAATGTAGCACTGCCCCCTAGGAGAGCTGCTGAGATTTTCACTTTCTGGATTCCCCTGGGTTACCCTTAGCAACTGGTAGCAGACAAATGGCATTGAAAGTCCTGGGCTCATTCAATAATCAAGCCAGGGGATGTTGGTTTTTGTGTTTTTATTTAGAACTGGGACAGGAGAAGGGGTGAGTGGGATACTTCAACTATGAACTATGCACAATCTTGAGGACAACTCACTGTAAAATGCGGCAAGGCCGCTGCTTCACCTTTCCACTAAACTGAAGATAAGATTACTGTTCCCGCTTGAATACTCTCTTAAGGGTTAATAATTTGGCACCCCCTTTACTCTCATTGCCTGTGGGCTGACACCCGTCCGCTGACTCTAGCCACTGGAGTGGTTCCCTTCCAGGGCAGACCCCTTGGCAAGCTTCCCTGTACTCACGGACACTGTTTTTCCAGAGTTGCTCTGCCTTCACCTCCACAGTCAGCTTCCACTGGACCTCTGGATTCAGCCACACTTTCTGGTCCACTAGGCTGACCACCAACCACAGCAAACCAGAGGAGAGACAGCCATCACCCTCCTCCTGGGAGCTGGGTTCCCACTCAAAGACACCCTGCCACATGTGCCCTTGGCTTTTATAACATATCCCAGGATGCACCACTGTCTGTGCCAACCCTCTGGAACAGTTACAAAGTCTGTATGTCATTGCCTGGGTTTCCTCCACTGTTAAACAGGCTGCCCTATTGGATACAGTGAGGACACTCCCTCAGGCCAGATGCATTACACATGGACACATGCAACAGGACTGACTAGAAATCCTGCTCCCCTGATAAGCAGACAGAGCAACTAGGTTTTATCTGCCACTCTCCTGATAAGCAGGCAGAGCAAATTACACTCCCTATCTAGCACCTATCTAGGAGGGTGCTACATACATGTCTGATGTTCTTAACCAGCTGACCAGGCTGCTGAGTCTGCAAAAAGTAGGCTATACCTGAGCTTTTTCTTCATCATCAGAATCACTGCTCTCTGAGGCATCTGCTGCAGCGGGTTTGGTCACCAGCCTGCCAACTACAGCAGGTTTTCCTTCAGGAACATTAATCGGTGCAGTGCTTTTAGAACGCTAGATGCATACAATAAAATTTAAAAAAAAAAATTGTCCAAATTAAATACACTTATGCAAACTGAAAACTACTTTATATTCATATTACCCCTTCAAGAGCTCCCACTGGCTAATATATGCAAGACTGAGAAAAATATGCAAAGCAACAGAACCTGATTGGTTCACTGCACTGGTAATCTACCTCAGTCTCATTTCTACTGTAAGATACAGGACAGTTCATACTAGTGTTTTTTTTTTTGTTTTTTTTTTAAATACCTGCTTATGCTCTGTATCAGACGATTCACTGCTCTCTGAATCGGCATCAGAATCTGGAACCTGAACGGCAGGAGATGGTTTACCAGTCAGGACGGAAGAAGTGGGAGCCGATTTCTTGACCTGAACTGCAGGAGTGGTCTAAAAAAACAAAAAAACCCCCCAAAAACATGGACAGAATGCCTTTTATTAATACTGCTGGTATATAAAGACTGTAGTCTATACTGTGAAAAAAATTATAAAAAACGCAGCACTTTGTTTTTGCCCCAATTTTTCATGAGCCGAATTCAATAATCTAAGACTTTTTCTATGTACACAAAAGGCCTATTTCTCTCAAATATTGTTCACAAACCTGTCTAAATCTGTTAGTGAGCACTTCTCCTTTGATCAGGATTCTGATTAGACAGCATTACACAGGCGTGCCTTAGGCTGGCTACAATAAGCCACTCTAAAATGTGCAGTTTTACTGTATTTGTCTCACGCAGTGCAACACATCTCCTTCACATAGAGTTGATCTTAGATCTTTGAGTTCAGCACATGAAAAATGGGGGCAAAAACAAAAAAAAAAAAAAGCAAATAATTGTATAAAAACATTTAAACAAACAAAAATACCCTTCAGCACCTTAGCAGCCGCTTCCTCATCACTATCGGACTCCTCCTCCGAGCTATCACCGTTGGGCTGTGAGGTCTTTGACTTGGCCATCACAGCTGCCTGTTTAGGGCCCCCACTGGGAGATTTTGGCTGTGTTGATTGAAGAGCTGTAGCAGGTTTCTGGTCAAGAGAGTAGCAGCAGCATAATCAAAACAAGAATTCAAATGAAGGCATTTAAAATGTTAACCACCTCAGCCCCCAGCCAATCCTGACACTTCTCACATATATGAAAATCTACCTTTGTTTAACCACTTGTCTACTGTGCACTTTCACCCCCTTCCTGCCCAGGCCAATTTTCAGCTTTCAGCGCTCTCACACTTTGAATTACAATTGCGCGGTCATGCTACACTGTACCCATATGAAATTTTTATCATTTTTTTTCACACAAATAGAGCTTTCTTTTGGTGGTATTTAATCACCTCTGGGTTTATTTCTTACAAAAAAATGAAAAAAAGTCAGAAAATTTTGAAGTTTTTCTTATTTTCTGTGAGTAAAAAATAAAATTTTATTTAAAATAAATACATTTTTCTCCTTCACTGATGTGCGCTGATGAGGCAGCACTGATGGGCACCGATGAGGTGGCACTGATGAGGAGGTACTAATATGCCGCACTGATAGGTGGCACTGATGAGCACTGATAGGTGGCACTGTTGGGCACTGAACTGAGGTGGCACTGAGGGGCGGCACTGATGGACACTGACGAGCACTGATGGGCGGCACTGATGAGCAGCACCATCAGTGCCCACACTCCGTGCCCATAGTGCTGCCAGTCAGTGCTCATCAGTGCCTAGATGAGCAGGCACTGACTGGCAGCACTATGGGCACTGATTGTGGGCACTGATAGGGGGCACTGATGGCGGGCACTGATGGTGGGCAGTTATAGCAGTTTATTTCCCTCCTGTGTAATCAGGGCACTGGTGATCAGTGCCCTGATTACATTTCTCTGTGTTCCCTATGAGGAGGAGCCGCTGATCGGCTCGCCTCGGCTCACACACTGACAGTGTGCCCCCGAGGCTGTTCTGGTAATAGGATAATAGGTACACCGCTCCTCCGTCATTTGATGGCGGGCGGGTAGTAAGCGGTTAAAATTAACCCCCTCTCCATTTGTGTATATATATATATATATATATATATATATATATATATATATATATATATATATATATATATATATATATATATCTCTATCTATAATATAATTTTTTGTAAGAACTTACCGTAAGATTATTTTCTCTGAGTCCTCTGACAGTCGCCGCCCGATGGTATTAGCCTTCACTATTGGGTAATGGCGCACTCCGCAGGAGCTGGCTAGGCAGGTTAACTCATTAAAAGGTTAATACAAAAACAAAACTTTTTACCACTATTGGGTAATGGCGCACTCCGCAGGAGCTGGCTAGGCAGATTAACTCATTAACAGGTTAATACAAAAACAAACTTTTTGTACCTCAGCACACCACTAGGGGGCCTCAGTTTGTAGCAAGCAGTACCGGAAGGTAACAACCCCCAACTCCAAAAACCAGAGGGGTGGGTGGCGGCGACTGTCAGAGGACTCAGAGAAAAGAATTTTACGGTAAGTTCTTAGAAAAAATTCTATTTTCTCTTACGTCCTCTGACAGTCGCCGCCCGATAGTATTGGCCTTCACTATTGGGATGTCCCAAAGCAGTGCAGGTATGAGGGGTGGGAAAGAAACGCAACCATGTTAGAAGGCAACGTAAACAGCCGGGCCAGTAAACACCCGAACCCACAGGAAAAAAACGAACAAACCCAGAAAAAAATACCCCAACAAGGAGGGACAGTAAAAATCCATGTCCCCTTACACAACTGCCGCACTCAAAACTTTGCGGCCAAAGGAAGAATCCGAAGATGCCAAAACGTCAAGTTTGTAAAACTTAGCGAAAAATTGCACGGACGACCAGGTCGCCGCCTTGCACACCTGAGCCACAGACGCCCGATGGCGAAAAACCCAAGAGGCACTAACGGCTCGAGTAAGAAGAGCCTTTACCGGGAAAGGAGGAACCTGACCCGGGATGGAACAATCGTCTGTCTCATCCACTTAGAAATGGTCCCCGCGAAGGCGGCCAAGCCCTTCCAAGGTCCCTCAGGAAGAACAAACCGAGAATCAAACTGCTGAATCGACTTCGTGGCGGACAGGTAGACCTCGACCGTCAGGACCACAGCCAGAGAATGCAAGGCAAACTCCGTAGGATGCTTGGGTTGTGTATCCAGCGAAGGGAACACAATATCCTCATTGAGGTGGAATGAAGAAAACCACCTTGGGGGAAGAAAAAAAAAAAAAAAGAAAGATTGACTTAAAAAAAAAAGTCGCAGAACCACCTTATCTCTATGAAGTACCAGATAAGGTGAATGGCAGGACAAGGCTGCCAATTCAGACACTCTGCGAGCTGACGTGATGGCCACCAGAAAAGCAACTTTTCGTGACAACACAGACCGAGACATCTCCCTGAGGGTGTCGAAGTGAGGTTTATTTAACACTGACAACAACCAAATTCAGGTCCCATGGAAGCAAGAGAGCTCCCCTCGGGGTGAGCCAAATGCCGCCCCTCTTGAATGAAGGTGCGGACCAAAGAAATCGACGCCCAAGGTCCTTGAAACAAGACGGCCAAGGCCCACAACAGACCCTTGGCCTTATTCAGCACCAGATGCTGATCCACGCCGTTCCGCAGGACTGGAAAAAACAGACAAAGCGTGATTGCTCGGAGCTCCAAGACGTTGAGTGGTAGAAAAGTCTCCCCCGCCGACCAAGTCCCCTGGGTGCAAAACGTGCCCAGAACTCCTCCCCAGCCCGACAGGCTGGCATCCGTGGTGACAACCGTCCATAATAGAGGTCGGAAGGACCGACATTTTGTCAAGGACAGTGTCCAGCGCCACCACAGGAGGTCCTTTCCAAGGACTGAGGTGTCCTGACCCACCTGTCCAGGGTCTCTGCTCGCAGAAACCTGGTGTGAAATTGAGCAAACGTAACTGCTTCGAAGGCCGAGACCAGCCGTCCCAGAAACCGCATGCAGGTCCATAAAGAGGAGAGATCGTCATTCCTGTGAGCTCCGATCTCCTCCCGCAAAGTCCCGATTTTTGTCCTCCGGAAGGAAGACCCGAGATTGAGCAAAGTCCAGGACCAACTAGGTACTGGAAACGAGTAGAGGGAGTCAGCGCCGACTTCTGAAATTGACGGCCCACCCAAACACCTGAAGTGTCTGGACCTTCACAGCCCGATCTTATGCCAAGGTCACACATGAGTTTGACCTTGCAAGAGGTCGCCCAGGCAACCGAGGACCGCAATGCCCCGTAAAATGCAGCAAAGCTAGACTGGAACCAACCCTTGGTGAAAACCCTGGGAGCCCAAGCGAAACCGAAAGGCAACGCCACGAACTGGTAATGCTCCCCAGCCACCGCAAAGCGGAAGCAGCTCAGAGGACCCTCGAAAATAGGGATGTGGAGATACGCACCCTGCAAGGCAATGGATGCAGTAATTCCCCAGGCCTCAACGAGGCCATCACCGACCAGATGGATCCCATCCTGAACGTCCCGCACTAAGCGGTTCAGGGAATACCAGTTCAGAATCGGACACACGGTGCCCTCTTTCTTGGGCACCGTGAACAGATTTGAGTCAAAACCACGTAAACTTTTCCCGAAAAAGAACAGGTACCATGACTCCGTGTGCAAGCAAACCGTGCACAGCCCCCATGAGAGCTCTGAGATGAGCAGGGGACAGCTTAAGAATGGACAGGAGGAACCTGTCTGCGGGGCGAGATCAACTCGAGCTTGTGCTCTGAACAAATTGGTTCGTGAACCCTCCCGTTCTGAATGCGAGACAACCAGGGTTCCTGAAAAGCAAGCAGACGTCCCCCCACCCTGACAACGGGGAGGGCTTCCCTTTAGGGAGAGGTGAACTGGGCCGCCGAACCAGACTGACCGGCGTTTGGCTTACCTGACCACAGCTCCTGGTGGCCACCGGGAAGACGGAAAGGAATACCCCTCTCCTGCGTCCCAAAGGCACGAAGGCAATTATGTGGAGTCTTGAAGGAGGGCCCCCTCCCGTGAGCCCCATATCAACTCAGCTAGAGTTACCCCAAAAGGGCGATCCCCCTCAAAGGGGACCTCAGACGCCGTCTTTTAGGACACGTGGTCAACCGACCAGCACTTTACCATGTAATGCGGTGGATCGCAATCCCCACCACCGACAACCGGGCGACCAACGGAACCACGTCCAAGGCCGCGTCACCCAGGAACATCGCAGTGTGGATGAGCTGATCCTGCTGCGGAGCCCCTTGCACCATGTCATAAGCGCCTGAGAGGCCATCACTGAGGCAAAACACAGGTTCTAACAGGGAACCCGCCACTAGATAAATGAGGCGGGCAAGCGTTTCCACACATCTATCAGCCGGATCCCTGAATACCGGGAATTGCCTACCAGCAGCAAGGAGGACTTAGTCAGCCTAGACACAGTGTGATCCCCTGCTTGGGGACGACCAACGTTCGTCTACCGCCTCCAAAAAATGGAGAAAGGGTGAAAAAACGCCTAGTCCCCACCAACATGCGCTAAATGCGCCGCCACTGGCCATCCACGATCTTGTGAAAACCCACTGGGCAGGAAAAAACCTGACCCGACTGTCTGGGGTCTGCAGAACCCAAGCAAAACAGACCGCTCACTTGACTGAGCTGGCACATCGTTAAGATAGAGAATTTCTGTTAGGACGCCCATGAGAGCATCCATCGTAGCGTGTTCCCGCGCTACCGAGGAGGAAGATTCCCCCTCCTCCTCTCCCTCAACGTGACCATCGTCCATGATGACCAATTCGGGCTCAGAGTCAGAGGACTGGGAGAGCACAGGCCGTTTTTTTATGGAGGAGCGTGCCGACATCAGCAGATTCACCTGGGATGCCAAAGTCGCCAGAGCAGCAGATATGGGTGCCAGGGGAGAAGATTCAGGTGTACTCGAAGTCCCGACCAGGTCTGCGGGGGATTTATCACGGGAGACCATTTTTGCCTTAAATTAAAAAGGACGCTGGCCCTTTAAATCGGTGTTTCCCACGGGCGCTCCCTGCAATCTACCCCAACTGAAATAGCCCATTGAAAAAACACACTAGCAAAAAAAATTATTAGATTTGGTCAAATAATGGCCGAGATATAAGCAGAAATCCCCAGTCTGTCAGCCCATTTTACACAGGATAAAAATGAGGAAGTGACCTCACATCGCTAGAGGCCAGCCCTCAAGCCCAGAGACAAGGTGCCTCTGTAAGCCTATGGCAAAAGTCACAGGGAAAATGGCCGCTGCCCTTACCAGGCATGTTGCCCACAGCCAAGATGGCCCCCGACCGGGAAACCACAGCAGAATCCCCACATGGCTGCTGACTCACAGAGCTCAGATTCTGCACACCACACAAAATGGTGGCCGCACCTAACAGGCGGCAAATAAGTGCACAAAACACATTCCAGCCATCCGCAGTGACCCCAGGGAGACCCTTACAGCAGTCCCACACAGAGAACCCCAAACCCGGCCAGAATAGGGATCCTACAGAGACCATCCCCTGCTATCTAAGATTGGGCCCACAATCCCCCCAAACGTCCCCAGGGACAAGGGGGTACAGTACTCACCAGTCCAATAGCGGGCACCGCTCAGAAACTGGAGACCTCCCACCGCAAGTAGGGGTGCCGTCAGCCATGAAAAGACGCTGGTAACACGTGGGCGATAGGGGTTGAGACGTTTCCAGCGAAG